>NW_019154236.1:23698-121379 GCF_002288905.1 Enhydra lutris kenyoni | reverse complement strand
TCCTCATCTGTAAAAATGAAGACTCCTCCAACCCACCTGCATTCTGATGCCCTAAGAACTTGCCCTGGGACCATGGAAACTTCTCTCCTCATCTGTAAAAATGAAGACTCCTCCAACCCACCTGCATTCTGATGCCCTAAGAACTTGCCCTGGGACCATGGAAACTTCTCTCCTCAGAAGTTCTCAGGTCTCAGAATTTTCCCTGAGGTCTCTTAGCTGCTATTTTAGCTATTTTCTTCAAGTTGAAACCCAGAGCAGAAGAAGAGAAATTTAAGTCCCTATCCTCCTCCTGACTGTTCTTGATTAGGAGAGTTCTAGTCATTGTTTCTGTAGGCTCTGAGCTCCCTGCTCAGCCTCTCTGAGCTCCCATTTCCTGATCCCATGAGGTCTTTTATTTTGGTTATCCTCTGTTCCCTGAGCAGGATGCATTTTTCTGTGTGCCAGGCTCTGTGCTGGGTCAGGGGATACAGGTGACTCAGACTCTTGCCCTCCAGCTCTGCCCTCCATGGAGGCTCCCAGCGTGACCCACAAGCCATGTAAGGCCAAGGATCCTATCAGTGTTTCCTGTTTTGCTCACAGAACTGGGTTCAGAGAGATGTCAGGAAAGAGCACTGGATTTCGTTTGTCAGCTTTGGGCTTCATTCCTAGTTTTACTACAGAACAGCTGGGTGAATTGGGGCAAGTTTCTTGACCTCTTTTGAGGAGATGAGGTAGATATAGAATGCTCTGCCTGAGGGGTGTCCGTGAGATCATTAGTCACAGGGAAGCATCTAACTTGCTGTCTGGCCCGTCGTGGGTGTACTGGGAGTTAGCATGAAGGAATGTCCTGGCCAGCCTGGCTTCCAGAAGTTAGTGTTTGTCTCTGTCTCTGGCTCTTTCTCTCCACTGCTATACATTCTTCATTCTTTCTCACACACCCTCTGTCACATGTTTTGTCTCTTAGACACACACACACACACACACACTCTCTCTCTCTCTCTCTCTCTCTCTTTCTCTCTTTCTCTCTCATCGAGAGACAAATTCTGTTTTTTGGTGTTTGACTCTGGGGAGTCCCTGAAGAGACGCAGCCCTGGCCCTGTTCTTGGGGTGTGTGTGTGTGTGTGTGCTCCATGCTAGTGGTGAAATGTTGCATAGATGGTGGTCATCCCGTGTGGTGCTGGCTGTAAGGGGCAAGCCCAGAGACCCTGGAGCCTGGAGGGGTGCCCCCATTCTCTACAGCAGCCAGAGAGAGCTTTTGAAAATGTAAATTCATCATGCCATTCTCCTGCTTAAAACCTTCCAATGGCTTTTTGTCATCCTTAAAAGAAAGTCCAACCTCTCTCATGGTTACAGGGCACTATGTAACCTGGTACCTGCTCGTGGTCCCCCCCCCCCGCACACCCTCCCCTCGTCTGGCTGTAGGCACTCTGCCTTTCCCATCTGTTCACGGCTCTGTCCCCAGAGCTGGAACGGGGCGGGTCCACAGGGGGTTCTCCATAAGTACCTGCCAGATGAATGAATGAGCTCTTTAGCAGTTGGGCAGGAGATGGAGGAGGAAGATGGGGAGGTGGGTGGGGCCAGAAGACCTGCACAGACTGGTGGGCATCCTCTCTGTGGACAGGTAGGCAGGGGAGTGGGCAAGTGGAGAAGAGCAGTATGAGTAGCTGGTGGCCGGTGGCCTGGAACTCAGTGTGACTGAAGGCTGTCAGGAAGCGCAGTTTGGGACAGAAGGGTGACACGGGGCACCTTATAGGAAGCAGCCATGCAGCCTGGGCATGCAGCACAGATGCTCGGGAAACAGGAGTTCTCCTCCCCAGAGGCTTTCCAATTCTCCCTCCGTTTTCTGGGAGAAAGCTCACGTTCGGAGCTAGCCTGTCTCTGACAGCCTGTCTCTGATGTGCGTAACCTCCCACGAAGTGGCAGCTGTGGCCAAAAAATAGTTGATTCTGAAGGGAAGAGGGGGAGGCCAAGGCAGGGAGGTGCTGGCCTTGGGACTCCCTGAGCCCACCTGTCAGACACTGGCATAGACTGAGGCTCAAGTCAGTCAGCGACTTGTCCAGGGCCCAGCCTGGACGAGAGCCTGGAACCCGTTCTCCTGCCTCCCCGCCCAGAGCTGTTTCCCCTGGGCTGTTCCCGCAGGGTGACTGGATTGTCCTGTCTTATCAGCTGTTCTGTTTCTAAGTGCTGCGGGGTAGTGGTAAATTCTCCTTTTATTAGGATGTCTGCATTCTCTCACCCTCTAGGGCAATACTCTGGTTCAGATTAGGATAAACTCCCAGTTTTACCTGCAGGCCGGTGACGGGGAGCCTCTGCAGTGCTGGGTCTTGCCCGGGGCTGTGAGGGCTGTCATCTGCTCCACTGTCCATGTGCCTGGGCCCTTCCCAGTCCTCACCATCCTCTGCAGCAATGGCGTGAGCGTGTTTGTTCAGCTGTTTGTTTTCTGTCTCCTCCCAGCTGCAGTGCAGACTCCATGTCACTGCGGGATCCCCAGTATTTAGATCAGTCAGTGCCTTGTATTCAGTAGGTGCTCAGTACATACTTGCGGAATGCACCCATGCCGAAAGCATCTGTTCTAAGTCCATTTCTCTGCCTCTGGGTTTTGGGTTTGGCTTCCGTGTTCCTTACTGGGTATGTAGTAAGAGCAGGGGCACAGCGTGACACCCTCCCCCTCAAGGTCAGGGCTCTTCCTGCAAGACAGGAGGCAGTGTTGACGGACTCATATCGCAGGGCCCAGCTCAGAGCAGTCACTGTGAGGAACCCACCCCTGTGACTCTGAGACTTGCCCCTGCAGGTGATGGAGGCTGTTTGGGTGTCCTGTGAGGATGCCTCCTTTAGGACAGAGGGAAAGTGGTTTGGGTGGCTTGGTGTTTCAGCCTGAACCTCAACAGATTTGCTATCTGTGTAGGGGGTGTAGAGCCTTGGGGAGAGCTGGGCACTGGACAGGCCTGGGTGTGAAGCTGCCCAGCCAAGGGGTCTCTTTCCTGCTCCAAGCCTCTGCTTACCTATCTGGGAAATGGGGGCAGTAAGAGCTGATAAGAGGAGGGATTGAAGACCTTGGATCAGTGCTGGGCCTGGGGCCTGGCACCAGCTGGCTTCCAGCCCTTTCTTTCCTCTCCTGTGGTTGGCACAGGAGCCTCTGTTGGGAGGAATGACGGCCCAGGATCCCCCTCCCTTCTCACCTGGCTGTGATTCTCTCTCACCCACAGGGGGACTATGTCTGGATGGACCTGAGATCAGGGCAGGAATTCGACGTACCCATTGGAGCAGTGGTGAAGCTCTGTGACTCTGGGCAGATCGAGGTGGTGGACGATGAAGGCAATGTGAGTAGCCCCCTACCTCCCCTGCCCCTAGGCCTTTGGGAAGACCCAGGCAGACAGGTCACCTGAGGCAGGGGCTGGGCAGGAACCTGAGGGTGTTGGAGGCAGTGCCTGTGCCCCTACTTCCACCTCTCAGACACCCCATCTTCCATGCAACTTTCTCACTGCCCCAGCGAGATGGTGCCTCCCTTTCTGGCCAGACTCCTGGATTCTATTTCCATGAGCACTCCGGGCATTCTGCCTAGTGTTCAAGATGGGTGTGTGTGTGTGTGTGTGTGTGTGTGTGTGTGTGTGGTGGGGCACCTGCCCGTGTATGGTGGTGGGCAGGGGGCGACGCCAGGCTGGGAGCTCCTCAGGCACAGGGGTGCTTTGAGTCAGACAGATTGGATTCCAATCCCATCCTGCCCATTTGTCACTTATGCAACCTTTACCAAGTCTCCTTCCCTTCTGAGCCTCAGTTTCCTCTTCTGTAAAATGGGGATCATACTAAATGTCTCATCAGGTTATTGACCCATATGTTGGGGCCCCCGTAGAGAATACCTCAGTAAAGTGAGCTAGACTAAAACTGCCTGTAGTCTTGCTCTATTGGGTTATAGCATCTTAGGAATTCATTGCTTACCTTGGCACTGCCCTAGGAATCCGTCTAACAGATTAACCCTTTATTTCTTGCAGCCCTGAAGGGAAAGGATACGGGAGGTGTAAGTTCTATGGGTAGTGGGCGTGGGGAAGGACGGGAAAGTGTGAGGTCAGGGTCATGCCCTGGAGAAGGCGGGTAGCCTGGAGGAGGGCCCAGAGGGGAAGCACGTGTGTACGTGGCATGGGCAGGTGGGGGTGTGGTCCCAAGAACAGAATCCTAGCTTATCAGGGACATGAGGGACCCAGGGAGATTCAGTCCTACTGTCACTGGCATTGTGCCTGGTGCTGTGCCCAGTGCTGGGGAACACAGAGATAGAACCAAGTTTCTGTCTTGGGATCCTAGAATGCGGGGGGCAAAAGAGGGTGCAGTAACTGGGAACAGAGGGCTTCACTGGGGACAGGGACAGTCTCGGGGGCCCGGAGGCCAGGCGCTGGCCATAAAGGGAGCAGGGGGCTCACTCTTGTTCCTTGCAGCCTTCAGGGATACCCCCATGGGGTCTGCAAAGCCCTTTGACCCCAGCTCTGTCTTTGGGTCCTCATAGCATCTGTGAGACGCAAATGCTCTGTTTCCCAAGGGGAAGCTGAGACAGGGACGGACAACCAGGCCTGGTCACACAGCTAGTAAGTGATGGTGCTGGGATGAGTACCCAGGACCTTCGGCCTCTGTGTAGTGTTTCCTGGGTCCACATCTCAGTGGCAGCTCTGGTGCTCAGATTCTGTTGAACCATGCTTTGTCCCCCCAGGCTTTAGAACCGGAGGGCCTGCAGATCCTTCTGGAGACTCTGGTTCTGGGACCTTCTAGGAAGCCACTGTGAGCTTACAGCCAGAGAAGGGGGCACAGGTTTGGCTGGCAGCCCAGACAGGCCCACAAACCCGCCGAGTGGGGCCCTGGGACTCTGCCTGCAAGCTTACATTTCACCTGGGTCATGTTGCACGTCAGATGGTGTCCTGTAACCATGTCACTGGATCCCAGAGCTCCCCTCCCACCCTCTCCCACTAAAGCCCTGGGGGTGGGGGTTGCAGCTGGGGAGGGAAATGACTAGGTGCCTGGAAGCAGGTCGGGGAGTCTGGCTGGCTTCTGCTTGAGTCCAGGGCTTCTGGCCTCCTAGGGGCTTTCCCACTCCCCCCACTCCCACCCCTGCCCTCCAGGCTGTTGTCTTTGACCCCTCTGACTTCCAAGGCTCCCTTAACTCTAGGGCGGGGACTAAGGGAGTCCCATCTGCTTCCCCTGAGACCCCACAAGGCCAGGGCCAGAGAGGGTTCTCTGTGAAGCCTTGCTGAATGAATGAGTGGATGAATAAATGATCCTTAAGGGGACCCTAACATTCTGCCTTTGCCGGAGCTGTTCCCATTGCCAGAGGCACCCCTTCCTCCCTTCCTCTGCAGAGCTTGTAGTCCCTTTCTCTCCAGTACCAGGACAGCTCCTTTTTTTCCGAATGTGTCCCCAGTCCCTGGGGCTGGCCATTTCTCTCTCTCTCTGGCATTCCTTCAGAGCCAGGCCTCCGTTTGTGCCCTGGTTATGCTTCGGTCTGTGCTGTAGGGGCCTGTGGACATTGACCTGCGTGCTGCTGACATCGGTTGAGGGTCCTTCCATGCAGGGAAGGGGTGAGGAGAGGCTTGGCTCTGCCGTGTAACAGGGTGAGCCAGGTGATCGCTTGAGTGTTACTCCCCACTGTTAAATGGTGACTGGTCGTTCTGTTATGGGATGTTATGAGGAATGAACGAGAACAAAGATGTCCTCTGTAAAACCAGAAAGCATTGCAGTAATAATACCCAGCCCTAAAGAGTTGAAGGCACCAGCACTTTTTAGACATGGTGGGAGGGAAACCAAAGTTAGCCTTTAGTGTCTCATTTAATTCCCCCAAGGTCCCCAAGAAGACGGGATGGTTACTCTAATTCCTATTGAAGAGACGAGGTCACAGAGGCCCAGGGATTCCAAGTGGTGTGCGCTGGGCTGCAGGGTTGCCTCTCCCTGCTGTGCTGAACAGTTGGGGGAGGGACCGTGGGGACTGGAGGTGGGGGTCGAGGGAGGAAGGCTGACAGCCTGCCCAGGCATCCTCTTCCCTCTGGCCCGCTCTGGAGCCTAGCACCGAGTCTGTGAGCAGGGACTGGGCAGAGGGGAATTTTCCAACTGGATCAACGTTTATCAAGAAATAGGTTAAAATGGGAGAAAGGAATGTTCCACTCAGGACTGGAAAGTCCAGGCAGGTTCTTTGATCTCCCCATCAGGCCCATTCATGCCTCAGAGAGGGCTGTGTGAGGGCCTTAGCTGGACTGAAGCGCTCCTGGCCCAGGAGGTGCCATGAAATGCCAGGGCAGTTGGAGTGGTGGGCTCTGGCTGGCCCTGTCCCTGCTCCCTCTGAAGGCCGGGTGCAGGCCACCGCACTACTTTGATCCTATTTTCTTGGGTGAAGTGAGAGGGTGGAAAAAAGGGACTATGAGGGTCTCTCCATGACTAGGACTTCTGCTTCTAATTCAGAACTCGTCCCCGTAGCCCACCAGCTAGCTGTCTGTCCTATCAGATTCCCTGCCACATCATTCATGTGTGGCTCCTGTGTGAGGCACTGTGGACCAAGGGTCTTGAAGACACGGAGTCTGGCTGCCATGAGTCCCCAGCCTTGGGGCACACTGGGAGGTCAGAACTGCATTCAGACAATGGCAACCCATTGTGCCCACTGCCTTTCCATGGGAGACCCAGGCGACGTGGTGGCCCAGGGGAGGCCCTGACACATTCCTGTGGTGGAGGTGGGGGGATGGCACAGTGGAACATGTAAGAGGGGGCAGCATGGTCAGCAAAGGCTTTAGAAATGGGAAACTTCTGAGCTGTGCCTTGAAGGCTGAGTAGAAAGGAAGTAAAGGGAAAAGCATGAGCAAGGCCACGAAGTGTCTGGGGAAGTGGAGACCAAGCTTCTCTGGCTTGAAAGTACAGGGGATTGCTGGAGCAAAGGCCCGAAGTCCTTGTGTCCACCTCAGGCTGGCCTTTGAATGCCAGGCTGCAGTGTTGGGGAGGAGGAGCAGGGAAGGGCTCCAAGCCCCAAAGTGCTGCGATCAGACAGGTGCATGAGGCAGCTCCCAGGGGGATGAGGGGCTGGAGGGCAGCCAGGGCCAGGGGGCCAGGTGAGAGATGATGGTCTGGATCAGGGCAGGGGCTTAAAGCTGGTGAGGAGGGGACTGATTCACAGGGTTGAGTGAGTAGCACTGGGTGACAGTTAGATTGGGGCTGGGATGAGATGAGGAGGTGATACCTCAGATTTTTGCTAGTGTCCAACTTTTGAGGTTGGTTATCCCAGAGGGGACCTGGAGGAGAAGCAGCTATGGGAGGACATGTGTGCATCACACCTACCCACCAAGTCTTAGGGCCAGAGCTGGGAGGTGGCACAGGGGTCCCCTTTTCCTCCCCTGTTTTCAAAACTCAAACTCCTATGTTGTCCTGAGACTCCCAGGGTTCTGGCATTTGAGAACAGGTAGGGGCCCCCAGGGGGCTGTGGCGTCTCACTCAGGCTGTGGCCATACCTGGAGTGTTCACTCTCACCTTGCTGAGAAGCTAGATTGTGAGAAGGTGCTGGAAACTGCCTTGGGGAAGGAGGGAGGGATTTCCAGGTTTGTTGAAACTGCCAACACCATTGGCCACGTGTCTCACTGGAAGCCGCCCCCCCGCCCAACCCCCAGCAGAAGATACTGCAGGGAAGAATAGGGAGAGCCATGGAGGCAACCTCTCTTCTAGGTTCCACATCTGTTCATGAGCACCGAAAGTTCACCCTTGCTCCACATTCATCAACAAGCCCAATGAGATCTATCCCCAATGGATCCACTTCCCTTCATCTCTACTGCTCTGCCTCATTTGCCGGCCTCAGAGGCTTAGTCTGGAACTCTCTCTCCCCACATCTTACAGGGGTCTCTTTCCCATCATTCAGATCTCTGCTCAAATGTCACCTCTTTGGAGAGGTAGTTCCTGACGACCCTAGGGGAGTTCCCTCCCTGGTCTCTATCCTATATGCCTGTGGGTTTATTCATGGCACTGTCTGAAATTACTTTTGGTGCCTTTGTTTACCAGAGCCCGCATCTGAAGTCCAGTCTAATTCCAGAGATTACATGCTCCACTCCATCTTGCAAAGTGACTGGGGGGGACTCGAATACCCTTTATGAGAATGCTGAGTGGGGCCAAAATCCCTGCCCTGCCCAGCTTTTAGGTCTGCAGAGAGAATTCCCGAAGGGGAGGAGTGGTCCACAGAGAGTGTGGGTGGGCAGCACCATCCTCAGACGCTCACACCTGATAATGAGAGTGTCTGGCCACAGGAGAGGAGGAGGCCCTTATCAGGGTCACACAGACCTGGGATCCCTGTGTCCAGCAGAGCACAGCCTGGGTCTCAGGGGCCCTGCCTAACTAGAACCACGGTACTTCCCCACAGGAACACTGGATCTCCCCGCAGAACGCCACGCACATCAAGCCCATGCACCCCACGTCGGTCCACGGCGTGGAGGACATGATCCGCCTGGGAGACCTCAACGAGGCCGGCATTCTGCGCAACCTGCTGATCCGCTACCGGGACCACCTCATCTACGTGAGTGCCGTCCTGCCCACGCGCTGCCCCGCCCACTCCCGAGAGCCCGCTCTCCAGAGGCTGTCAGAAACTCTGCCAGCAACAGCTTGGTCTGAACCATCCTTTCTTTGGACCGCAGCTTGTGTGGTCTGGGATTGGAAAAGGGAGTGGTGTGTCCCACATCTTCGTGTGCCTCCCCAGGCCATTGCTCGGGTCGGTGAGAGGCTACGTGTTTTGCCCAGAAATGGAGAACTGCTGCCTCCTCTGGGTTCACCATAGGATGAGAGCCTCTCATCCTACTGGTCCTCCAGTGAGGAGAGGATGGGTCAGGAGTCTGTATCCTCAGAGGAGGAGGGAAGAGGGAACATGCTCCTTGACTCCACAAACCCTTGACCTAAGAACCAGTCGTACGTACACTCCACATTCTTACACCTTGAAACTTAAAAGGACAAATGGTCTCATAGAGCCAGGACTGACCTGATCTCAGGAGGTGGGTTCAGAGACCGTCAGAATACAAAGGGCCCGTGGAGATTGTATCCTAGAGGTTCTCACACGTTTTGGCTTCAGGAACCTTTGATGCTCTTAAAATTATTGAGGACTCCCAAGAGCGTTTGTTAATGTAGACTGTATCTATTGAAACTTACCATATTAAGAATTAAAACCAAGAAACTTAACAAAATGGATTAATTTGTTCAAAAATAACCATAAAAATCCATCTACAGGAAAAGCTTTTTTTAATGAGACATCGCTATAAATATGCCCCCCAAATTAGCAAGAAGAGTGGTATTGTTTTATATTTTTTTGGAATACCTTTAATGTCCGGCTTAATAGAAGACCTCTAATTCTCCTGTCTCCTTCACACCCAGGCCGATATGAGGCTGTTTTGGTTGAAGCATATGAGAAAGAGCAGGCCGCACAGATACGGAGGTGGAAAGGAACTTGCAGACCTCTTGAAAGGGCCTTTGGGAGCCTCAGCCTGCTGAGACCCGCTGACCTAGTCCCATAGTCCCATTTTATAGACAGGGAAACTGAGCCCCACGAGGTTTAGCCAGGCCCAGAGCTATGTGCTGGGGTCACTGCATGTCTCTGACCCAGATCCTCCCTCAAGCAGCTCCGGGTAAAGGAAAGCATGGGTGTGGAAAAAGGAGAGCAGGATGGAGTCCCCATCCCCAGGCAGGTCCCCAGGCCGCAGGCCGGCTGGTAGAGGGGGTGTCCTTGGGTGACAGGTATTGTGTGGTGTGTTCGAGGTAAGTACAGACAGATCAGGTTCTGTAGGGTCTGGGGGTGGTGAGGCCTCACTCCCAGCTCAGGGAGAGAGGTTGGGGTTCCCAGAGTAGGTTAGAGAGCATTCGGGAAGGGGCGCTGTGTGGATCAGAGGCTGGAGGCAGGACAGGGCCTGGTGAGCGAGCAGCACAGTGTCCCTCACATTGTCAGCACCGTGAGGAGGAATCAGGGAGACAGGTCTAGAAGCCCTGAAATTTGTCCCTGAGCAGTCACAACAGGGAGCTGCATCAAGGTCAGGGACCCATCCTCTTAGAAGCCCTGGAATTGTGGCCACTTCGTAGCCAGGGAAGCCCTCTGCGACCCTCCCCACTCTGGGACCCTCCACCACTTCAGACTCCTAAGGGGAGGCTGCGCCCAAGCCCTTGACATTTACCCACTAGGCATGAAGAGCAAGTGGCTTTTGCTGGGAGCCCCTTAGCGCTGATAAAGCCCCTCTCACTCTTTCCTGCACCTGAGGGAGGGCAAGGCACAGGTGGCCCCTCCCAATTTGAGGAGCATCACCCAGACAGGAGGATGGGGCTAGAACTGGAGCCCAGGCTGGAGATACCCCATGAAGACCTGCCAGTGTCCATGCCCCAGTTCGCAGAGGTTCCCTACTCGCCTTCTCCCTAGGTGGGAGGGGTCACCCAGGGTCCTAGAGCACTCTGTGGCTGCTCTCCCGGGCTGGGTAGAGCCTGACGCTTGGGTCTGGAGGTAAGTGGGGGGCCTGCCCCTCCCTCCCTCCTCCCCCTCAGGGAGGCCACTGCCAGAGCTAACGTCCTGACCCAGCTCCTCCTGGGTAAGAGGAGGATTGTCCCCACCAAAGACCCCCACCCCAGACCGTATCTAAGAACAGCTCAGAGGTGAGGTCACTGGTTATTTTGCACAAAGTTTATTGATTCTTGCGGGCAAACTGGTTCCTCACGTGTGAGGGGCAGTCAGTGGGCTGAATCAGAGAACCAAGGCAAACACAGGATTCACAAAGGAGGGGGAAAGAGAAAACTTCAAGAAGAGCAAATCTTATTTGTGAAATTTGGGAGGATGGATTGAGCTGCTGGCAGCTAGCAGAGAAATCAGCTTTGTGTCCTCGAGTAGGCTGATGAGGGGAGCAAGGGAAAGAATTTCTGAGATTTATGGTTTCTCCAGAAAGCTCTGAGATCTGTGCCATTTGCTTAATTAGAAGTTCTCACCAGTAACCTTTCTGGTGGTCTCTTTTTTGGGTGGGGGAGAGGGGGTAGGGGACAGGGTAAGGCACTGAGTCGAGATGAGGTGCCTAAGTGGCCTTCTTGTACAGGAATTACCTGGGCGGTCCCCAGCTCAGTTGGTCCACGAGCCTAGGATTCTGGGTGTCAGTTGGTCTGGGGACCCCTTCTGTTCAAGGATTGCTCTGTTCAAGGTTTCGACTTGTTCACTCTCTGTGATGGGTAGATGGGGTAGGACCAGAGCTTTGAAGAAGCAGCTGGGCCATTGTTCCACCAGAAACCATACCTGTCCCTTACCATGGCAACCCCTGGTCACATGGCTTGGATTACCCTGGGCATAGTCCCACGTACCTAGGATTTCCTCCAATTACCATGGCCGTTCACAGCCCTGGGCTAGGTGATGTGCTGTCCCTGACTATCTGCCTTGGGCTTGCCCACTGCAGCTAGCCTGCCCCCTAGGAGCCTGAGGGATAGCACCCCAGGGCCACAAATCAGCCCCAGACATCTCTAGTGGGGAAAGACCCTCACAGGACACCTAGAAACCCCTGGCTGGATGGACTCAGAGGCCAGGTGTCCTCCCTGGGTCCTGCAGGAAGCAAGTGGCAGGGCCAGTGGGGATCCGGGGCTCCCTGATGCTAAACAGGGACTAGAGTCTGGGACGCCTGGGTTCAAGTCTTGGCAGGTGGCCTTTGGGGAGTCCCTGTTCTTCTCTGGTCTCAGCCTTCCCTCTGGCACAAGGAAAGACTTCCTGTGTGAGCACCTCTGTGACTCTAGGAAGGTATGTGTGCCCAGGATGTGTCTTGGTCTCCATGGCCTGCTAAGGGAGATACCCCAGGGCCAGTAGGCCTGGGGACTTCCTGGAAGAGGTGGAGCCATTCCTGTCACATCTCTTGGAATGTGTCTCTGGCTCCAGAGAGGTCCTCAGAACTCTGCCTGGGGACCTGGGGCCCCTAGGCACCATGTGTGCTGTGTCCTTGGCTTGGGAATAGCTCTTATCTCTCCTCCTCCCAGCCTATGGCCCCAAAGGCAGACTTTCTTCCTGGAGGCTGGAGCAGGAGGCCTGTGCTGGGCAGCTGGGCACTAACCCCCTGTTGACCATGGGCCATAGAGAGAGGGAGAGAGAGAGAGGACTGGAGGAGTTCAGGGAGCCATGCCAAGAGCCTTGGGGGACAGACAGAGGTAGGATGGGCCTGGGTCTTGTTGCCCATGGTGGCCAAGCCCCTCCCTTCTTCACTCCCCCATTGCTACCTCCACAGTCCCCCAGGTGTATTCCTGGGGTTCAGATCAGCCCAGCCCTAGGTAAGACCTAGGCTTGGGTGCCAGCAGTCCCCCCACCCCATTCAGCTCTGTGCTTCTCTAGTGTGTGATCTTGGAGTCCCTCTGCTTCCCAGAGGCTGAGTTCTCCCATCTGGAAAGGATCATGTAACTCCTCCCAGCAACCTTCTGAGGAGGACAGGCTGTGTGTCGCTGACAGGTTCTCCCCTCAGCCCCCTTCTCTGCCCTTTCCTACGAGCAGCAATTACTGCTGTCCACTCTGTTTCTTCTCCACCTGCTAGTCATTCTTTCGATCATGCAGAAACATTCGCTGAGCCTGTTGTATGTGCCGTGCACGTGGCTGGGTCTGGGTAGGGAGGACAGCGTCTCTAGAGTGTGGAGGCCTTGAACCCGAATTATAGAGGAGTCGGGGAGCTGAGGGACAGGGACCATGCAGATCACATAGGAGGTTGCCTGGCTTCCTGTGGGGTGATCATCTCTGTGTGGACTGCAGGAGTTAGCTGGGTGAGGGGGCAGGGGGTGGAGTTTGGTGCTGTTAGCTGAAGGGTTAATGCAGACGGGGCCTCCTGGCTGTGGGATGCCGCTGGTGAGGACCAGCACCCTGGCATCTCGTGTCCTGTAGGCATGGGAAACCGCTTGAGGGTTTTCAGCCGGGGATGACACAGTCCCATTCTTGAAAATCTGGCCCTAGCTCCGAGTGAAGGGTGGATGGCAGGGGGTGCCTGCGGCAGTCTGTGAGAGCCCATGGTGTCCAGGACCTGAGGGCTGGCTGTGCCACCCGAGAGAGGTGGGCTGGGATGAAGGAGAGGGAGGCAGAGAAGGGCTTCCTGGGTGCCACCCTGGGTGAAGGATGGGGGACTCTGTTGGCCAAGTTGGGCAGTGTGGGAAGGAGCAGTGTTGGTGGGGAGGGTGGGGTCCGGTCTGGACAGGTGGGTGAGCAGAATGGGGGACATCCAGGAGTGGGGGACCTGGTGCTATAGGGGGGCCCTGGAAGCTCTGCAGGGGAGAGGAGGGTCCGGGCCCCACCCCAGGAAGGCTTCTCCCAGTTTTTATCAGTGCCTCCTCTCTGGCACTGCCTGGGCCTGCACATGGCTGCCGGGCCTGCTCCCAGGGCCACCCCTATCTGGCTCCGGCCGCCTCCGTTGACTGGCTCATTAGGCCTGAAATGGTGTCTCTACCTCCAGCCTCTGGGACAACCATTCATCCTCTCACAGCTGCCAAAGCGACCTTTCTCCAAAAGACCTTCCAAATGCCATGCCCTTTCACGCCTCTGTGCTTGATTCCCACGGACCAGCCTTCACGCCCCCTCTCCCTCCGCCCCCATCTTCCCCACCAGAGGAATCTGCTGTCTCCCCCAGGCCCAGGCTTTTCCTCCCTGGCCCCCACGATGTGGCTGTTGGCCTCCCCCTGAGTCTCAGTGGAGGGTCCTTGAATGTGTGGAGCGGACCTCACGCCCCATAGTGATCACAGACCAGGTGGTTCGGTGTCACTTTATTAAGGAAGGTGGCATGTAAGCACAGCTGCTCTGTAACCAGGCACATGCCAAAGGTTATGCCCTTCAGTTTTCACATAACCTCGGGGTGGAGGGGTAGGGGGGAAGTGCTAACCATCCCCCTTTTACAGATGAGCAAACTGAGGTGTAGACAAGCAAAGCGATCCACAGAAAAGACGTTCTTTGGGGCTGACTCCCTCCCTTGGGGATAGGGGCCAGCTGGTTCCCACAGCCAGGCAGGGCTGAGCTGTAGGTCACGGGGCCGAGGTGCCCTGGGGCTGGCGGTTCGTGGCTTCCGATCTGAGATGTGAGCCCAGCCCTGAGCTGTGTGGGGTGTTCTTGGTGGAGAAGCTCCTTGCGTCCCATTCCGCACTGACCAGCTCTCTCTCCTGTTCCTTGCTTTCCAACCTCAGACCCACTGTGGAGGGCGGGTGAGTAAGGCAGAGCCGGCTCAGGCTCTCAGGACGTGTTTGGCCTGGCAGCCCCCTGCAGCCTGGGTCCTCGTCCTGCCCCACCTTTCCCTGTCTGGGCTCTTGCACGTGCTCAGGAGGTCCGTACTGGCAGGCGCAGCAGCCCCTGGCTTGGGTTGCTTGGAGGGAGAGCCCGGGTGGCAGAGGAGCGTCCCCCGGGGCCCAGAGCAGGGTGGTAAATGGCGAGGCGGCCAGAGCCAGGACTGGAACTTGGGTCTGGGCTGCCGAGCCCGAGGCTGCTTTGCATGGCCACAGCCGACCCTGGTTTGGGCCTTTCCCCTGGAATGTGGTGCTGGCAGACGCACTTGCCCAGCATGGCCACCCTTGGGCTGAGGCTGCTGGGCATGGCTTGGTTCTGGGGTGATGCTATATGGCCTTGGCGGGAGGCTGTGGACCCGGTTGTTACTTCCTCTGTGTGGTCACATCTTTTTTCAGCCTCTCCAGGCCCAGATGTCGATCCATCCATCACCAATTATAGGCTGCGCCTGACCTTTTCAAGCTGGACTGGGGAGGGGTGGGGAGGGAGCAGTAACTTCTGGGTACTTTATTCTGCCCTGGTGGCAAGAGGCCCAGACCGTGTTGGCCCCTGTGTGGCAAGGCCCCAGGCTTACAGCAGGAAACCTCGTGCATCAACAGAGGAGCCCAAGAACAGAAAGGCCCCTAGAAGTTTATCTTAGGTGCACTGGGCCCCCCACCTGTGCTGGCCAGGATGGCTGGAGGTGCCCTGTCCCCCAGAACACAGGGACCTCTCTGCCCTGGGGCTGTGCTTTAGAGACTGGGGCCTGCCCAGCCCCCAGACCACATCCCCTAGCCCCTTCAGCATGCTGTGCCTTTGTTCTACTCCCCCTGAACCAACCCAGCCTCTGCTCGGGCATGGTCCAGTTTATGAATGTTACTCTAAACCTCCGGGATGCAGGGCTTGGAGGCAAAAGTGGGAACTAGCATTGCAGGAGTACCTACGGTGAGCTATGACTTTCATGACTTTTAAAATCTACCAGCTCCTCATCTTTAGAAACAGTTACATTATGCCCATTTTACAGATAAAAGTAAGGAAATGGAGGCTTAGAGACCCTCTCCCCACTTCCTTCCTCCCTTCATCAAACCTCACTGAGTACCTACTCTGACCCAGACCCAATGCTAGTTTGCAGACCCCTCCCCCCCACAGCTCTCAGAGAGGCAGGATTCTGACCCCAGGTCCATGTGACTCCAAAGCCAGGGCTGTGCCTTCCAGAGGAATGGAGCAGGGTGGAGCCCGAGAACTTTCTAGAGTTCGAGCCTCCCCCATGGGAAGTGGCAAGTTCCTCATCCCTTTGTGTCCACAGACGTACACAGGCTCCATCCTGGTGGCTGTGAACCCCTACCAGCTGCTCTCCATCTACTCACCAGAGCATATCCGCCAGTATACCAACAAGAAGATTGGAGAGATGCCCCCCCACATATTTGCCATTGCTGATAATTGCTATTTCAACATGAAGCGCAACAGCCGTGACCAGTGCTGCATCATCAGGTGGGCAGCCCAGCATCGGATTGGGGCTCCAGGCTTAGCCCCAGAGCTCCAGCTTTGGTTCCTGTTAATGCTTCATCATGTAGAGAATCCCCTCCCTTTCCCAGGTCTTACATCTCTGTTAATGTTGCCAAAGTTCTTGTTAGCTTTTGAGGCCAACCTTGTTTATTACTGATTCCTGTTAAGTTAGAGTCAGGTGACATTTTGGGCCCCTATTCTCTCTTGGGCAGAGGGTAACAGGACAAAGCATTGATCTAGCATCAGTCTACGTCATGCTCCATGGCAGGTGTGGAAGGCGTGGGGCGTGTGTGTGTGTGTGTCTAAATGAAGCACAAGGAAAGTATCTTTGGCCGTGGCAGAGCCCTGAGGTCCTGGAGCCTTTCCCATCCCTGAAAGGTCCATACTGTCGGCCTATTTTATAGACTGGGGAGTGGGGAGCTGTAGATGGGGGAAGCAGCGTGGGCTGAAGCCCCGTAGGGAGAGGCCCCCCTCAGACCATGATGGGCCCTGCCTCTCTCTGGATCTGCTCTGCAGCGGGGAGTCTGGGGCAGGGAAGACGGAGAGCACCAAGCTGATCCTGCAGTTCCTGGCAGCCATCAGTGGGCAGCACTCCTGGATTGAGCAGCAGGTGCTGGAAGCCACCCCCATCCTGGAAGGTAGGGCCAGGGCTCGCAGAGTGGGGCTGGGGGGCTGGGTGCGTGCTGACCTCACCCATGACCCTCTCCCCACCCTGAAGCATTTGGGAACGCCAAGACCATCCGCAATGACAACTCGAGCCGCTTTGGGAAGTACATCGACATCCACTTCAACAAGCGGGGTGCCATCGAGGGCGCCAAGATCGAGCAGTACCTGCTGGAGAAGTCCCGTGTCTGTCGCCAGGTGGGCCGAGCCCAGCGCGGAGCTGGCCCTGCCCTGAAGCCCCAGCCTCGGGGGTGGTGGGGGTACCGCATGGTGTGGATCGTGCCAGGCCGCTGCCCGCTCCTTGTGGTGCCTGAATTCCCGCCACGAAGTCGCCCACAGGGGCTTTTGTGGTCACTATTTTGTCACTTGTTAAAATAGTAAACCGTGTTTCAACCTGACCAGTTTCTGATGCCTCCCCCTCCTCCACCCCCCAACACCTCGTACTTGCCTTTGCAGGCCCCCGATGAACGAAATTACCACGTGTTCTATTGCATGCTGGAGGGCATGAGTGCAGATCAGAAGAAGAAGCTGGGCCTGGGCCAGGCCAAGGACTATAACTACTTGGCTATGGTGAGGCCCGGGTGGGGCACCTAGGGAAGGGGACACCAGTCCCAGCACGGTCATGGCCAGCAACCCCAGCTGCTCCCCAGCTCCCGGCCTGGTGGGTGGGTTCCTCTGTGTGGGCTCTCCCTGTCCCCTGACCTGCCCCAGCCCACTCTGGGCTTGTATGTGGGCTTGTATGGGCCCCACTTGGGCATGTTTCCAGGGGCACATGCATCTAGGTGAATCGTCATCACAGAGACACACGTTCCTAAGTCTGCACAGATACCCTAGACCCGGGGCATGTAGATATGTGCCCATGTGTACACGTGCACAGACCTGCCCACACACATATGCTGTTAGTTCGGGCTTTGAGGACGTGAAGACCAGGGCCTCTGCCAGGCGCCCCAGGATTGGAGGACAAAGGCTGATCTGTTGCAGCCTCAGCCTCGGGGCTCACTGGTCACGGAGCCCTGGTGGCAGTCTCTTGCTGCTGTCTAGCTACCAAGGAGGCATGGGCCCCAGGGCTCTTGCTGCCACCCAGCATCAGATGGGTGGAGGTGCATGGGTACAGCAGGCAGGCTCTGGACTGGCTTCCTTAGGCCTGGAGAGGATCCCTGCCTGGCTGTCTGGGGCGGGGTAGGGCCAGGACACAGGGACACACGGGGGATGTGGGACAAAAAAGAGGTGTTGTGGGTGTGTAGGCCTTCCCAGACACTTCCTGTAGCTGGAGGAGGCAAGCGCACGTGAACACAGCTCACAGGCACACATCCTGGGGCAGACCCAGTCGGTGCCCTGCTTGCCTACAGTGCCCCCCCCACCCGCCTCCACCATGAAGCCTCCAGTCCCAGAGTGAGAGTGTCCACTGGGGGGGGCAGTGGGAGCACGGTATGGAATAGGGCCTGTGTGCTGTGACTGCTGGGCCAAACGACTGGCCAGGCCAGGTCTCAGTGACCCAGCTTCTCTTACTCTGGGGAAGAAGGGGCACCTGGGGTCCTTAGAAGTGGGAAGTGTATTCTTTAAAAGCTCTAACCAGGAGCTTTCTAGACTTTCTGGAGAGGTCATGGTGCTCACGAGGTGAAGTCAGTACCTGCCACCCCAGGCTGGCCTGGTCTGGCAGAGGGGGCCTTCAGCCCAGCCACTGTCTCTCTGGGGGTCCCTACGGCCTTACTGACACCCTCCTGTGTCCCACTCTCCCACCCCTGCTCGCCAGGGTAACTGTATCACGTGCGAGGGCCGGGAGGACAGCCAGGAGTACGCCAACATCCGCTCAGCCATGAAGGTGCTCATGTTCACCGACACGGAGAACTGGGAAATCTCCAAGCTCCTGGCCGCCATCCTGCACCTGGGCAACCTGCAGTATGAGGGTGAGGGGCCCCGATGGCGCACCCCTGCCCCAGTCCCGCCCTGGCTTCAAGGGCAGCACAACACCTAGCTGTGGGGGAGGGGGAGTGGGGGGGTGGTTGGCTCAGCTTCTGGACCAGCCGCTGCAGATCTGCTTCATAGGAGCCCGGGCTGCTGTCAGGAGCTCTGGGAGTCTGGGGTGGAGGAGTGTGGGGGGAAAGGGCCACAACGGCCAATGTCCCCACTTGGATGCTGGGCATGATGCCAGGTGCTGGGCACACAAGGTTCCTACCTCGTGGTGCCCATGGCTCATGGGAAGAACATCCTTCAAAAATACCCTGACCTGGAGATGTGCTTAATCATGGTGCCGGTGGCCCCTGTGAACAGGGCAGAACCCCGAGAGCCTAACCCTCCTAGCCTGCCCCTTTCCCCTGTGCCCACCCTCGTTTGCCTGACCCTGCGCCCCCCGGCTGTGACAGCCCGGACGTTTGAAAACCTGGATGCCTGCGAGGTCCTCTTCTCCCCGTCCCTGGCTACAGCCGCATCCCTGCTCGAGGTCAGTGTCCGGCCTTCTGTCCTCATGGCTTCTGCTTCAGTTTCTCTCAGAGGGGCAGTCTTGACTCAGGTTCAGGGGGCTGGGCATGTGGGAACCTGGAAGCAGGGACTCTGCTTGGGAGAGTTCTAGAAGTTCCACATGGAGAACTGACTGTGAGCAGGATCTGTGCTGGGCACGGGTCTCAGGGAGGGGATAGAGCCTGGCACCCAGGAGCCTCGCTGCCCTAACTCTGGTGCCCCTGGGGATGGTGTGGGGCATGGGGGACCCTGGGTGAGTCAATCTGTCCATCTCTCAGCAAAGCCTCACTGGGCTCTGTCCTGGGATGGAAAACTGGGAGCCAGTCCTGGGAGGGCCAGGTAACAGGGAGTGAGGAGGCAGTCAGGAAGAGAGCAGCCACCCCAGGCTGTGTTTGGGTGTGGTGTGATGGCTGGGGAGGACCTGGCTGCCGAGGCTGCAGCTGTGGGGCTGTGGGGAGAATGGGGCTGTCCATTCTCAGTGGAGGAGCTGGTCTGAGCAAGACCTGGGGGGACAGTGGGAAGGGAGCTCTCTAGGGTGGGCAGAGGGAGCGATGGGCCGCGGGGGTCCGGTGAGCGCCTGGATGTTGCCCCACCAGGTGAACCCTCCAGCCCTGATGAACTGCCTGACCAGCCGTACCCTCATCACCCGCGGGGAGACCGTGTCCACCCCGCTCAGCAGGGAGCAGGCGCTGGATGTGCGAGACGCCTTCGTCAAGGTGGGCTCTTTGGGGCGTGACTCCGGCTTGCTCTGCCCGGGGTGGGGGCATTAGCTTGTCCATATAAGCAGGAGTGGAGGAGTCTACCCAACCAGAGGGACATCTGGGCCGCGACCCCTGCCTGCCCTTGGGTCCAGGCTCTGGCCACTGGCTCTGCAGAGGGCCTGAGCAAGAGGCTGCCTTCTCCTGAGCTCTGTTCCTCCTGCAGGGGGCTGAGTGTCGTGCTCCTGGGGAGCCCTGCCAGCTCTGGTCCCCTCAGGTCCTCCATCCCCAGCCTGCTTTGCTCCCCAGCCCCGTGGGCCTCATGCTGGGACATAGTGTTTGGGTACTTGGTCTACTGTGCTATTCCCAGCCCAGAGGACCAGGGAGGCCTGGTCTTTCCAAAGAAGACACCACTGGGCCGGGTGGAGAGGGCCCCCAGCCCTTCCTGCTTCCACGCTCACTTGTTTGCCAGCCATTGAGCCCCTGCCTGCATCGCGTTCTGTGCTGGGTTCTGGGACCCTCCAAATATTCAGAGCTGATAGGGAGACAGATGTGGATGGAGGGATGGGAGCCCAAAGGAGGGTTAGGGAAGGCTTCTTGACAGAGCTTTGAGGAGTAGGAATTGTTCCAACAGGAAAGGGGGCTCCAAGACAGAGGGAACAGCTTGAGTAAAGACTAGGGGAGTTCAAACAGCAGGGGAGGGAGTGCGTGACGTGGTGACAGCCCCAGGAACCCAGCCCATCTTCTTGGGACGGCGTGTGGGTCCAGGGGCTGACACAGCCCCCTCTCAGGGCATCTATGGGCGGCTTTTCGTGTGGATCGTGGACAAGATCAACGCGGCCATTTACAAGCCCCCTTCCCAGGAAGTGAAGAGCTCTCGCAGGTCCATTGGCCTCCTAGACATCTTTGGGTTCGAGAACTTTGCTGTGAACAGGTACCATGAGGGGCTCTGCTCTGCGGGAATTTTCTTCCACAGACAGAACGGGTGTTGCATCTCTGCTTTAAACCACACTCAGAAGGCTGTGAGCACGCTATGCCGGGCTACAGACACTTTGCCTCCAGTCGTCCTGGTGGGCTCCCTCACTCACCTTCAGCCCATCACCTCCTGCTGCTGGGGTCAGCTGTGGCCACTGGGGGGGTGGGGAGAAACCTCTGACACCATCATAGACACCCCAATGACCAAGGGGCAAGGTGCCTCGAAGCGGATGAGGCTGAGCCACGCTTGGGATCCCACACTCCCTGAAGGGCCGTTCTTGGAGGCTGTGGCAGGGGCAGCTGGAGGGAGCGGGCCCACATGGATCCCGGGGCTGGGGGCAGCCTCCCCACCCACTGCCCACCTGTGTGACTCCTAGCAACTCACTTCAATTCCTGTAATGTCTGGATGTCTCCAAGCCCCCCACCTCCACCCAAACACCCATAGTGGATATGTGCAGTGTCACCTGGTAGAGCACTGGGTTAGTGACTCAGAGATGCTGGCCCTCAGGAGGTCACTTGCTAAATCTCATCAGCCCCCTTCACCTCTGCTGACAACTTTGGATCCCTCTTCATGCCCCGCCCCTGCCCTCCAGGGCCATGGCTCCAGCCCCCCAACCCCGCCAGGTCTCTACAGGGATTTGGTGCCCCTGCCTATCAGTCAGCTCACAGGTCTGGTCATGCGGGGAAATGGTTCTAGCCGTTTGCGCCTTCTGACTCCGTGTCCCCTTCCGTACCTCCAGGGTGGGGGACTGGGCCCTGCTGCCTGCCTCAGAGACTGGGGAGTCATTACAGGGAGCACAGCATGGCCAAGGACGTGCAGGGCGGAGGGCCCAGGCCTGCTCAGCCCCTCGCCCGCCCCCTGTGCCCCCTGTGCCCCCTGCAGCTTCGAGCAGCTGTGCATCAACTTCGCCAACGAGCACCTGCAGCAGTTCTTCGTGCGGCACGTGTTCAAGCTGGAGCAGGAGGAGTACGACCTGGAGAGCATCGACTGGCTGCACATCGAGTTTACCGACAACCAGGACGCCCTGGACATGATCGCCAACAAGCCCATGAACATCATCTCCCTCATCGACGAGGAGAGCAAGTTCCCCAAGGTGCGTCTGCCCATTGTTGGACGCCTGTGCAAAACACCCCCTTCCACCCTGAGCCTCCGCTTTCCTCATCTGTAAAATGGGACCAATGATATGTGCCTCTCAGGGTGGCTCTGAGGCCAGGACAGGTGCATTCCTCTGACATTTGGGGATCACCTGCAGTCCATGGGGTCCTGGACCAAATGATGGAGATCTAAGCGTGTAGCTGGTACAGAGCAGGTGCTCCAGACCTGGGATGGGTGTCAGAAAGGGGGAGGGACTGCTCCCATGATTTTCACTGTGGGAAATAGATTTTCTAAGCTGGACTGAATGCTCAAGGTAGTGTAGTTCCAATCCACCCACCTAACAGATGGTGAAGTGGAGGCCCGGTGAAGTGGAGGCCCAGAGAGCTCCTGTGTGGGGTGCAAATGGAGAACGCTCTTGAGAAAGACCGAAGAGCGGGTACAAAGGCCTGGGCCAGTGGAGTCAGGAGGACCTGGGGCAGAGGGGGGCTGAGCACAGCCATTGGTTCCCACAGGGCACAGACACCACCATGCTGCATAAGCTGAACTCCCAGCACAAGCTGAACTCCAACTACGTCCCCCCTAAGAACAACCACGAGACTCAGTTTGGGATCAACCACTTCGCAGGCATCGTCTACTATGAGAGCCAAGGTACAGCGGGGTCTGGGGCTGGAGTCTCTTTGCCTGGGCCCTCTCCTGCCCTTACCTTGCTCCTTCCCCGGGTCGGGCTGGGGCCTGGAGCAGAGCCCGAAGGGGCCTTAGGAAACCCTGGGTCTGCTGCTCTTTCTTTCTTTTAGAGATTTTATTTTCTTTTATTTATAATTTTGTTTTGTTTTGTTTTTTTTGAGAGAAAGCATGCTTGAGCAAGGGAAGGGGCAGAGGGAGAGGGAGAGGGAGAAGCAGACTCCCTGCTGAGCAGGGAGCCCAACTGGCAGTGGGGTGGGGGTGTGGGGGCTCCATCCCAGGACTCTGGGATCATGACCTGAGCCGAAGGCAGGTGCTTAACCGACTGAGCCACCCTGGCGCCCCTGGGTCCTCTCTTTTAGAGATTTTAACAAATGGTGGTGAAGTGTATATAATGTAAAATGTACTGTTTTAACAGTTTTTTAAGATTACAATTCAGTGGCATTAATACACTCACGGTATGTGCCACAGTCCCGTCTCCAGTGCCTACCCATTGCTCCCAATGAGATACTGATTAGGCAAAAATTTGCCCTTCTCCCCCGGTCCCTGGTAACCTCTATCCTATTCTCTCTCTATATATATCTGACTACTCGAGAGACCTCATCTAAGTGAAATTGTACAACATTTGTCTTTTTGTGTCTGGTTTATTTCACTCAACATAATGTCCTCACGGTTCCTCCATGTTGTAGCAGGTGTCAATCCCACGTATGTGTATGTATATATATATTTAATATATAAAATTCATTCATCTCTTGATGCACATTTGGGTTGTTTCCACCTTTTAGCTGCTGTGAACATGGGTTTGCAAATATGTTTGAGTCCCTGCTTTCCATTCTTTTGGGTGGGCTCCGTGCTCCTATTTGCAGAGAGGGAAGCTGAGGCTCGAAAGGGAAAGTTAACGGTCTTTCCATCACATTGCCGGTTAGGGGCCAAGCCGGGCCTAGAACCAGCCCTGAGACCCACTGGGACTCTGAGCACCAAGACCAAGTGTGAGCGTTGAACGGGCTGCATGGTCCATGCGGTTGGTCTGTGCAGTTGGATTCTGTTTTAAAGCTAGCGGTGAAGGAGAGGGTCAGCCCACAGTCAGGGTCACCCCACCTGGAATTCCTGCAGAGCGCCCCTGCAACTCTGCCCCCACCACCCTGGTCTGAAGGGCCTCGTCTGTCGCATGTGTCTATATTGAGCTTTTATGTTCAGCCTCTGAGAGTTTCACCGGCGGTCGAAGGCCAGTGAAATTCAAAACAAGCAAAGAGCCACTGGTTTCCTACTCCCTTGTGGAATCGCCCAGAAGGCTGACAAGTATATCGGTGAGCTGTGCTGCAGGGACGGGACCTGAAGCCTGCCTGGCCCTCCCCAGCTGTTAGACTGTGAGATCCAACCTCGCTGTTAGAAGGAAGGAAGCCAACTTTAAGTTTGAAGGACTTTTGGCCAAACCGAAGTGTCTGTTGTCGGGAGTAACAGAGGATTGTGTCTGGCCTCGTGCTGTTGCTGAGCATAGAGATGGGAAAATTGGGTGGATGCAAAGTTATAAAATTATAGAATGTTAGATCTGGAGGGAACATGGGGCTTATCTACTTCATGGATTTGAAACGGAGGCTCAGAGAGGGAAATGACTTGCCTAAGGTCACTAGCCAGTTTTGAGCTGCTTTAAACAGTTTGGCCAGCATTTCCTGGCTCACAAAGCACTGTTTTAATCCAGCATTTTATTTACGAATCAGGTGGTATTAGGGGATCTGAGGCAAAGCAAGAGATTGTGGGTACCGTCATTCCGATCTGACACAGGAAGAAGCTGAGGTCCAGAAGGGGGACCATCCTAGGGCCCCAGAGTGAGTCTGTTGTTGACTTTTGATTAGAGCCGACAGTTCCTTCCCAGCTCCAAAATCTACCCTTCCACTGCTGGGTTCCTTCTGTCACTCCCCTTCCCCAGATGCCAGGTGGGCAGCCCAGTGCTATGTCTCTGTGCTGTCCCCAAGCCTGGGCACCCTGAGTCCTAGGGAAAAGGGTGCTGCTTCTCTGCAGTGTTCTTCCTCATCAGGCCTCCCCAGTCGTGGGCCACTCTGTCTTCTGTCAGCCTTAGCAGGAGCCGCCCCCTGCCCGCCCCATTAACCAGTCCCTAACTCCTTAGTCCCTGGGACTGGCAGGCCTCTTGAGGGTCTGTGAGGTGCAGTGAGCCTTCCTGGGCTGGGGCCAGGAGCCAGGAGTCCTAGGTTCAAGTCTCAATCCTGCCCGTGGCTTGCCGTGTGGTGTCAGACAGCTTGCTTTTCTGAGCATTGGTGTCCTCCCTTGTGGGATGGGGAAGATAATCCCCGCCCACCCCCCTGGATAGAGGGTGCTGGGAGGGCACTTTGTGGAACATAGCACACTGTTCAAGTACACGGTGTTTTAAATGCCATTGCTCTTAGCTGTGAAGCCCAACATGTGTTCTCTCCCAGGTGACACACTTACTTAACTGGGGCTTCCGTGCCTTCATTCAAAAGAATAAGGCTGACCTTGCAGGCACTGGGTAGCTCCCCGAGGAAGGCAGCCCTGCCCTCCCCGGGGCCGAGGCCTGCAGCCCTTCTCTCTGAACAGGTGGGGGGGCGGGGTGCATGTGGGGAGGGAGGTACGGTTCCAGGGCCAGCTCTGTCCCCTGCTCTCTCCATCATCTTGGGCAAGCCGGGCTTCTGTGTCTCCTGCTGTGGAGTGGATGTGGTTGAACTAAGCGAAGTTTGAGGGTCTTCTGGGCTCAGACACTGTGGGTTTGGGGAGCGGCTGGTGTTGTCAGGTGGAGGCTGCCGGAGCTCTCAAGGTGTGACCCACTGCTTCTTGCCACTGCCCAGGCTTCCTGGAGAAGAACCGGGACACCCTGCACGGAGACATCATCCAGCTGGTCCACTCCTCCAGAAACAAGTTCATCAAGCAGATCTTCCAGGCTGACGTCGCCATGGTAATGTCGGGGCAGGGTCTCTACCAGGCAGGAAGGGCCCCCAGAAGCCAGGCTGGTGCCTAGGCCCACCCTTGTCCAACAGCTCCGGCTGGGCTCCTCTGACCCCAGAGTGAGGGCAGCGCTCTGCTGTGGATCCAGAACGGGGCCCTGGGGCCTCCATGGTCCTCCCGTCTGGTCTTCCTACTGCCCCAGAGAAGGGTGCCAGGAGAGGTCACAGAGCACAGCCTGATGGGGACATGGTTTACCATGGAGGTCCCCCCAGCTGGACCTCCAGCAGCTCTTAGGGAGCCTGGGAGAAGGGGGCACACCTGGCCTCGAGGATGTGATGGATGTGGGTGTTCAGAGACCCAAATGCAGCAGGCATGGGCGGCCCAGCCTTGGGCCCCATACAGGGGTCCAGAATTTCCCACCCTCAGCATTTCCTTTGTCCCTAGAGTGGTAGTCTGGCAGACTTGTCTCCTGTGTGATTCTATGCCTCTTCATTTCGTACTTTCCTCCTGTCCTAGGGCTTCCTGAAGGGCACTCGGAGGGACTCGCAGGGAGGGCAGAGCCACTGTCCCCTCAGTGCCTGTCTGGGTACCTGCACTTCCCCAAATCCCTGGGAGCCCAGACCTCTGCCCCAAGAGTTGTCCTGTCTCCCTGACTTTGCTCTCTGTTTTCTGATCCACCACGTTCTCCTTGCCCCCAACCCCATCTGGCCCTGCACTATGGTTCCTGTTGTAGTTTCTCTGTGGTTATTCATCCGGCACTCTTCGCCAGTCGGCAGCTTCCGTGAAGGTAAAAGACCCCTGTCTGGGGCCAGTGGATGGCGGGCCATGCCTCAGTGACCCCTGGGGCTAGGCTGTGGCCTCTGCCCCTGTGGCTCTGAGGCTTGGGGAAAGGGCCGGCTTTTTCTTTTCTTTTTTCTTTTTTTGGAGTGTGTTTTTTTGTGGAGTGGTTTGTGGAGTGGTTTTGTGTGGTTTTTTGTTTCTTGAGTTGTGTGAACTGTGAGCCTCTCCATTTCTTAAAGGAGGAAACTGAGTCCTAGAAATAGAGGCAAGATTTGCCCAGCATGCCCCATGAGCCGGGGGCCAAGCCAGGACTCTACTCCAGGTCTCCCATGTCCTCTGGCATTGGGCTCTTCCCCATTCTTTCCTCTTCTCCTCCAGTCCCCAACCCACCCCCACCCCAGGCTCAGCCGTTCCTCCTGGTCTTAGGCAGCCCTGGAAGATCATGGAAGCTCGTCTTCTCCTCCTGCCCTCTCTCCTCTCTTTCCAAAGCACCTGGAGACATCTGGGAACCTCTCCATAAACTTTCCTATTCTGAGGCTTCTTTCCCTGGACCCTAGGACTAGAACCTACTTATTGAGGAACCATGGGGAGGTCCAAGTTGAAGACCCTGGGGTCTTCAGAAACGGCTCATTCTTGAGGGAGTTTTGGAGCACAGAGTTAGAACACAACAGTGGTGCATTTGATCATGATTGTATCTTCTTTCCTGGGCCAGGCTGTGAGCTAGCCACTTCCATTTCTCACCTCCCTCACTCCTCACAGCAACCCTGCAAGTAGTTAGTATTGTCCCCACATTAGAGACAGGGAAGCTGGGGCCCAGAGAGACCCAAAGTGCGGGCCCAAGGTCACACCGTTTGTGACACATGGGACTTTGGTCCAGGTCTGTGTCAGGGAGGTATGGGAACTTATCCAAAGTCCCACACAAGCGAGGCTAAGGGGAAGCTTTGTAAGCCTCTGCTTTGTCTCTGTGCGCGCCGCCCCTCCTCAGAGAGAAAACTGGTTTGGGGACTGCTGGAAGCATGCTAGTTCTGTTAGAGGGACATGGAAATCTGGTGAAGCGTGAAGTATTTAGTCACAGTTTGTTGATGACAGTGCTTTATCTTGGAGTGGAAGCCCACACCACCTCCTTCCAGTGATCCAAACCCACGTCCTATGCTGCTCTCCAACCCCCAGATTTCCATCCTTTGACTCTAGCGTCTGCCTCCCGAGGTGGCCCTGGGCAGCCCCATCCCAGCCAGTGCTGCTGGAGGGACCAGCCGGGCCATGAGCACCGCGGTTCTTCCAGGCCATCCAGCCCCCCGATTGATGTCTAACCCCAGTCACATGTCCCCAGGCCCTGATTCAAGCTTTATGCAGGTGGCTTGTCCTGCCTGTATGCCCCCAGCCGTGTGCATGTCCCGCTCAGGTGTCTGCCCCTCAGATCCCCTCTGGGGAGTCATTTAACACTGAGCTCTGGACATTTTACTCCTGCCTTTACCCCATTTCCAAATGTCTGCAGATTCTCCCAGAAACCCATGAATATCAGAAAGGACCACCGTTCCCCTCAGTGAAATACAATTGAGTCAGAACCCCGGGGGCCAGGAGGTGAGAGTAGCTCCCCTTCCCACGCTCCTGCTTTCAGACACAAAGGGTAACGGGGTGCCCGTTCCATGCCAGATACCGGCCTGCATTCTGGGGACAGGGCACCAGGCAGAACTGAAAACAGCCTCTGTCCTTGTGGAGCTTACCTTCTGGCAGAGAGGAGAAATTGCTAGTAAGCAGATAACTAAATAGAATACATAGTATATCAGAGAGTGATACGATGGAGAGAAATTGAGGAGGGAAAAATGCCTGAGGTTTGCAATGTCGAATAGGGGCCCCCGGGGAAAGGCCTTACAGGAAGCGGATAAGGAGGTGGTGGAGGCAGCAGAGGCTGTGGAGAAGAGGCGCTGCAGGGGGGAGGAGCAGCGAGTGCGAAGCCTGTGGGCCCGCCTGGATCCCTGTGGAGAGCATGACGCAGGGGTGGCTAGAAGCACAGAGAGACTGGAGGTCAGCGGGCCGATCCCACAGGACCCTGTCAGGCCTCACCAGGATGGCGGTGCTCATGCGAGGGAAGCTGGGAGCCGTCGCAGGGCTTCTGAGTGGGGCGGGTGGAGAGCTCTGGATTTGTGTTTTGACAGCTTTCCCTGGGCTGCCGGGTGGATAGAGGAGTGGAGGGAGGTGTGGAGTGTGGGGGACAGAAGCCAGGAGGTAGAACCAATAAAAATTTCGACGTGTTGGAAATGAAAGAACAGGAGTTGGGGACAGTCCTTAGAGTTTGGCCTGAGCAATCGGAAAGCGGACGTTTCTGGGAGCCTGTGGACACTAGTAGCCGCTTCCGCAGGGCATTGTGCCAGGGCCTGGGCCACGACCGAAAACAAGGCAGATCTGCCTGTCCTCACCAGGCTCACAGCCCTAGGGAAGACAGACAGAAGTAGTTCCTGAGTGATCACAGAAACCTAAGAAAGGTTTGTGTCGTGTGTGTGCCATTCAGGGTGTGGGTGTGCGCACGCGCGGGTGTGCTGTGTGTGCTGTGTGTGGGATTGTGTGTCCGTGTCTGTGCTGTGCGTGTGCTCAGAGTAAGGGCTCCAACGCAGGCTGGGTGAAGCCCACTCCGGCCCGCTCCCCCTCCAAGCCGCAGGTCGTCCGGTGCTGCGGCTGGGGTTCTGGGACAGTCATGGGGGTCAGAGACCTGACAGTCGCCTGACCCCATTGCAGACTCCCCAGCTTCCCTGGCGAGATCCTAGAACCTGTGCCAAATTGCACTCACACAGAGGCCGGGCATGTTTCAGAGTAGCAAGTGTTTGCTGTTTCCCAGCAAGCTCTGTTTCCGTCTGGGGCATATGGTCTAACTTCTGTCTGTGTCACACGCTGCTGCCCCCACCCGACCATACACTTCACACCTCTACACCTGCATGCCTGGCTGGCAGGGCTGAGGGATGTCAGATGAAATTAGGCCTCATTTAAAATATAAAATCTTACAATAATAATCAAATTCACTGATAAATTCTCACACAGATGCAGCTGGGAAGGAAATAACAACATCAAAATACTTTGGAATTGAGTCTGATTTCTAGGTCTAGTCTCACAGGGTTGGTCTGAGATGCCCTACTTCCTGTTTGTGGACCAGGCCCTCCCCTAACACCCCTGCCTCGTTTCACAGCATTCTGAGATGGGGACCCTGACGGGGGAGGGGGTTCTAGCCAGCTCACCCAGATAGCGGCTGGCCAGCCGGCCTCAGAGCCTCTGGGCCTCAGGACCACCCGGCGGGAGGCCAGCTGTGCGCCTTAGGAGGCTTATCCGAGCCTGCTGCTGACCGGCTAATCCCACAGGGAAGGGACAGGGCACGGAGAGCACCCCCGTTGACCCCAGCACACACATGGGTTCCCAGGCTGCTGTTTACTGAGATGTACTCTGTGTTCACCATCGTCACAGCCCTTGTCACAGCTAGTGAGGTGGCACTGTTCCCACTTAGGAAACAGGCTCAGGGCTGTTCAGCGAGGTGTGTGAGATCACTCCATTAGGAGGCAGTGGGGCCGGGGTCTGAATGTCGGTCTGTCTGACCCATCTCTAGAGAGGACCTCAGTGTCCTGAGGTGACCAAGTTCGGCTACTCATTTATTTCCAGCAAGGCAGAATGGAGACTGAGAGGGGCTGGGCCTTGCCCAGAGTCCTCCAGCAACTCTGGAAGTGTTGGGGGGTGGGACCCACTCCCCTTGTAGTGCTCCTCCAGACCCAGGTCCTACGGGGTGCCCCGGGGTGCCTCTGGGGCCCAGAGCCAGCCTAGACGGCCAGTTACAGGAAAACCCCAAGTGCCCTGCTACCAGGCTTCTCCAGGGGCGGCCCTCCCTCAGGCCTGAAGCCTGCTGACCTCCCCTGTTGCTTCCCTTCCTGGAGAGCTGGGGGCACAGGTCAGCCCCTCCCATCCCTGTGGTCCATCCCTCTAGGGCGCCGAGACCAGGAAGCGCTCGCCCACACTCAGCAGCCAGTTCAAGCGATCGCTGGAGCTGCTGATGCGCACGCTGGGTGCCTGCCAGCCCTTCTTTGTGCGCTGCATCAAGCCCAATGAATTCAAGAAGCCCATGGTGAGTGGCCCTGGTCCGTGGTCCAGCCAGCCGGGGCGCAACCTGGGGCAGGGAGGGCACCTGGCCAAGCGGCAGGGTGAGGGCTAGGCTGAGACTTTGTCCTCTTTGGGGAATGGCAGGGCACCTGAGGGGCACATAGAACCAGTTCCAACTTCCGGAGGTAGCAGATGTCCTGGAAAGAGCCTTGACTGCAGCGGGCTCCCCTCAGGTTCAAATCCTGACTCTACCACCTTTAGCTGGGCTTAGCTCCCGGGGGCCGTTCATGCGATATGCATGCAGACTGCCTGGCGTAGGAGTCAGCTGTGGTTCTTGCTGTGGCCCTGAATTTGAAAACCTCCTCTTCTTCCATCCTGCCAACCACCACCTCCTCCTTGAAGCCTTCCCAGATTCCTCTGACTTGCTGGGGATGCCCTCATTTTTTGACTCTGCTGAATAACATTGATTGGCCCTTTTCTATGTGCCTGACATGGGCCAGAGTCTCTCCACAGCCCCATTCCACCTTCCTAACAGCCTGGGAAAGAGGGACGGACCATTGCGATTCCACGTTTGAGATGTGTGACTGCAGACCCGGAGACTGAGGGGCTTGAGGCCAGAAGTTGGGAGCCCAGGCCACCCTTCATTTGAGCCCTTTCTTTCCATAGCTCTGGGAGGTGTTGTTTACCACTATGCTCTTCCCAGAGGCCCAGGAGGGAAGCTGGGGCCTGAGGGGTCTGGGGAGGGACGGAAGGAGGGAGGCCAGGGCTGGGCCAGGGAAAGTGCCTGGAGGGAGAGGAAACAGGTGGCGGAAGCCAGCCAGCTGCGTGCTGGTCCTGCCCCCAGCCTGAAAACATTGCCCAGAGTGGGCTGGCCTGTCCCCCATGGGGCTCAGGACTGGGTCTGCTGGGGCATGAGGGTTACACAGTGTTCTCGCTCCCCATCTAGGGCAGGAAGTCTGGGGGAAGGAGGCCAGGGGCCTGCCAAGCTAGTTGGGTAACCTCTCTCCTGATCTCAGATGCTTCCAGAACCTTCTCTGGGTCCAGACCTCAGCATCTATTGCCTGAGCCTTAGCAACAGGACCTTCTCATTGGTCTCCAGCTCCCTCTTGACTGCATTGAGAGCCAGTGGGTCTCAAATGCAGCTCCGACCTGGTCACTCCCTGCTGCCCCCAGCCTTGCCTCTGAGCACTCTCCAGTCCCTCTACAACCTCCTGACTGTGCCCATGGGGACAATTGTCTCTTCCTTAAGGCTTCTTATTGCCAGCAGCCAGAAGTTGTCGGAAGAGCTGCTGTGGGGTTGAACAAGCACCCAACACCTGTACAACCACGACCGTGTCGTGCATTAGCCTCCTCAGTCCCCATAAAGTCCCCAAACGTTCCTGTGCTTCAGGCTTCCACACCTTTGCCCGTGTCCCCCCTGCTGCCTCTAGTGCCTTTTCTCCTGACAGGTAAGAGCCCAGGCCACCTCCTCCAGGGAGCCCCCTCAAGGTAGCACAAAGGGAGTTAGGCTGCTTCTCTTCTGTGCCCCCAAAGAGGCAGTTTGTCTGGCAGGAGGGTTTCATTTTGTGCGGCTAAGTAAGCTCAAACGGCAGGCCAGGGTTCAGCCTGCCTTGCTTCTCATCTGCCGGGTGGCTGGGAAAAAGGCCGAGTGGGGCTGGTGCCCCCAGGAGCACCAGCGCTGATGCCCGTGGCCCTGCGTCCTGCAGCTGTTCGACCGTCTCCTGTGCGTGCGCCAGCTGCGGTACTCGGGGATGATGGAGACCATCCGGATCCGCCGGGCGGGCTACCCCATCCGCTACAGCTTCGTGGAGTTTGTGGAGCGCTACCGTGTGCTCCTGCCCGGGGTGAAGCCCGCCTACAAGCAGGTACAGGGCTGGCGACGGAGGTCGCAGGAGGGAGGGGCCCAGCTCCGGGCTGGGCAAGGGCCCTGGTTTTCTCGTGGGGCCGGCGTGCTGGGCTCGACATTAGCTCAGCCACCTAGGGTGTGTCTGGGGAAGTCAGGGATGGGCCAGTAGAGGTCTTTCCAAGGACTTGGGTCACCGTGCTCAGCTGGCGTGGCCTTCACGCATGCGGGGTAGTGGACAGCACCAGCACTGCCCAGTGGGCCCTGGATGTTAGCCTTGGAGAAAACTTTACCATCATCCGGCCCAGCTAAGGAGAAAACTGATGGTCAGAGAAGGCAGGACCTGGCCAGGGACACACAGCATGTCAGGGGATGCAGAGCTGGAGCCAGAGTCCTGCCTCTTGACCTTGGGAGGGACACTCGGTGGCCTATCTCACTGGTGGGGCTGTCCCTTCCCTGTGCACCCCCTAGGACGACCTTCGGGGGACATGCCAACGCATGGCTGAGGCTGTGCTGGGCACCCATGATGACTGGCAGATTGGCAAAACCAAGATCTTCCTGAAGGTGAGCGTAGCCTCTGCTCTGTCGGCCTCGTGGATGTGTGAGTTCCCATCGCAGTGAGGATGGGGTCCTGGGGCCTCTGAAAAGAAGCTTGAGCATCAGGTCGGTCAGCGCTGGGCCTTTGTGATCTTCCTGCCCCGTGGTCTGTGATGGGGCGGGGGGCTAGGTCTCCTCCGTGGGGGACGGGAAATTGGTTTTAAGAGCATCTATGATCTGGGGATGAGGTCAGAGGTGGTTCACCAGGGAGGTCTGGATTCAATCAGAACCCTGTGGTTGGTTGTCTGCCCTGGGATTTTGGGCTGCTCATTGGTCCTTTCTGAGCCTCATGTTCCCATCTGTAAAATGGGATGTGTTTGGGGGCAGGGGGCTCTTGAGTGTATCTTAAGGCCCCCTCCTGTGATTTCCTGCCAGGCAGGGCTCATCCTGGCTGTGCTAGGCCACATGTGTCCCCCTCCTCTGTCCTCTACAGGGACCTATTCACACCATCCCTGAGCAGCACCTGGAGCTCAATGGGGCCGGACTTCAGGATGAGGCAGTTGGGGAGGGGGCAGGGCTGGGAGCTGGGCCATGTGGTGTCTTGGCCTTGGAGTAGAGCTTGCTGGGAATTGGCGGGGCCCTGGCAGCTGTAGCAGGAGCAGTGTGAGCTCCCAGCCTGCTTGCTTCTCCATTTCCATTTCCGCTGTCCTGGGTGAGGGGCAGAGCTCCTTCCTCCTGTGGGTGGGCGGGGCCCTGGCAGCTGGGGATAGCTGCAGGAGGGAAGGGAAAAGACAACCCAGAGCTGGAGGGAATCTGGGCTCCTCTAATTCTTCCCTGGCTCAGGGGACATGGGCCAATCCCTTCATCTCCCCGGGCCTTCATGTCCTTGTCAGATTGTCAGAAAAACATGTCCACTGTGCCCTGCCTGCTCAGATCGCTGGAGCCTTTTCAAAGAGCGTTCTTTGTTGTGCCAGGCCTGGTTGGGCAAGGAGGGGGTGCTTTTTATCCAGAAACTTGTTTAGTCCTCACAGTGGCCCTGGGACATAAGAATGTCACGTCCTTTTCAGAGGCTCAGAGGGGAGAAGCCCATGGCCCAGGCAGTGCCCTGACCTGGAGTGGAGAGCAGGGCTTCTAGCCTGTGTGGTGAAGGGAGGAAAGGGGCAGCAGGATGGTGTCTGGTGCCAGAGAGCTCTGAGGACCATTCTTGTCCCCACTCTCACCTCCCAGGGCTCTCCAGAAATGTGCTGTCATTTCGGGAGCCCAGACATGTACTTCTCATTCATTCATTCATTCATTCGGACAGCCTCGGCCCAGCTGCTTCTCTGCTAGGCCCTGTCCACAGTGATGTGATCTGGGATTATTGGACAAATGTGGCTCCATCTCCCCAGGGCAGGGCCCCTGTCCCCACCCCAGCACTTTGCACGGTGTTGGCACCTGGAGACCTTCCATTCATCTGTCTTGACCCTATGATGTGGTTTTGTCTAACTGGAGTAAGGAGAGAGGCTTAGAGAAGTCAGCAGGGCCTGGGTTGTGCAGGGGGGTACCGGGGGGACATCAGGCTTGACCCCGGGAACCCGTGGTGTCACTTTAAGGTCACCATCAGCTTTATGTTTTGGGGGATTTTGTCCCTAAAGGAGGGCCAGAGCAGGAATGACAGAGACCAGGAGAGAAATGGCATGGCCCAGGTCAGCGAGCCATGTGACAGAGACACTGAGGAAAGTGGGGCTTCGGCAGAGATGGCCATAGGGATGAAGCCAGTGTGTGAGTGGTGGGCTCTTGGACCCTGCCTAGTCAGATTAGCTCCTCCTGGGCCATTTGTCCCACCCTGGCCTCTGGGAAATGGCCCTGAGCCAGGTCTGTACCCCTGGCCATGGGAAGCTACCCATGGGGCCAGAGCAGGGCAGGGAGCTCTTGGCCTGGCCTCCACGGGAAGGGAGGGAGGGCCTGCATGGGGCAGCCGCAGCCGGGGGCTGAGCTGGAGGCCCTGCGAGGAGGGTGGGGGTCCGGCTCAGGAGCTCTGCCCTCCAGGACCACCACGACATGCTGCTGGAGGTGGAACGGGACAAGGCCATCACCGACAGAGTCATCCTCCTCCAGAAGGTCATCCGGGGGTTCAAAGACAGGTGTGTGTCGAGACCAGCTCCCCCACCTTTCCCACACACACACGTGTGCACGTGTGCTGGCCTTGCCTCTGTCCCCTGCACAAACGCCGGGAATAAACACATCCTGGTGTACACACAGGAGCAAGCACACGTGTGCATAGTGTACACACACGATCGTGCAAACACTGATGACCATAGACATGTGACTCACGCAGCCCTGCCTGGGCCCCATCTGCCCAGTGACATGGAACACACCCTCCAAACCGGCACACACACGCGGATCCGTGAGGCGCCTGGGTGACACTCCGGTGTGTCAGATGCCTGATGAAATTTCCCAGAGAAGAAAATTTGAGGTTTTGTGACTCAGAGAGCATGTCCTGTGTTCCCTGTAAGGGGCATGTGTATGGCTGGGACAGCTCAGAGCTGGTCAGGGCTGACTCTGCAGTGTGAGCTGGGCTCCACAACTCCACAACCTGCCCCTCCCTCCCTCCCTCCTCCCTCTGCTGTCTGTCTGTACATCATCCTTCAGTTCATCTGCCCTTCCCTCCGTTTTTCTGTCCGTGAGTCCGTCCGCCCATCTGTTCATCCCCACCCCCAGCTGCTCGCTCGTTCATGCACACCCAGGCACCAGCTCCCCGGCTCTGTCCCACGCAGACGTACCCAGCCTTCACCCCTCCACTGTTCACGTCTATATTCAGCAGACACCTGCTGTGTGACATGTGGTCTCTCTGTCCATCAGGTCGCAGGGGACTGTCATCCCATACAAGCAGCCTCACGTGGACAGGGGGTCAGCACTGTGCTCGCTCAGAGTCCTGCAGAAGACATGGGCTCTAGTCCCAGACTCCTCAAATCTCACTTTCCTTGTCTATAAAATGGCGAAGTTAGTGATAAGTGACGTTCACAGTGTTCAAAGCTTTTAATCTTTATATTATTTCACTTATTATTCATATGTTTCTTCATTCAGTAAATGCCTTCTGAATGCCCACCTTAGTGGGCAAACGTGATGAAGCTGTGAGGCACTCAGGGTGGGTGGTATTGTACCCATTTTACAGATGAGGCAGCAGAGGCACAGAGAAGTCGTATGCCTTTGCCCAAGGTCATATAGCTGGGAGACACTGCGCTGGACTCAGCCCTGATCTCCTGAACCCCACCAAAACCCCACCAGTCCCCTGGCTGTCTCTGGGCACTATTTCTCAGATCTAAGAGCCTCTGTACCATGATGCTATTTCAGATCTAACTTCCTGAAGCTGAAGAACGCTGCCACACTGATCCAGAGGCACTGGCGGGGCCACAACTGCCGGAGGAACTATGAGCTTGTGAGCCTCCCTGGGGGCTGCTCCTTGCCCCACCAGGCCTTTGAACCCAGCCCTGTTGCCGTAGCAGCAGGTTGTCTCTGTGCCCAAGGCCTCCTTGGCCTCCTGCCACTGTCCTTGCTAGCTGTTCCCGCTCCTCCAGCCCAAAGTCCAAGTCGGCTTCTTGTGGCTCTTCTCATCTGGTCAGCAAAGTCTGTGGCTTTTTTTCTGGAATGTTTTGATTGGTTGGGAGCACCTGGGCCATTAGAGACCATGGAGGGGGCCGGGAGCCAGTGTCACATGACCTCTTGCAGAGTAACTGGGTTGTGGCCTGGGCGCTGGGCTGGGGAGGCAGACAGGAAGGGAGCCGGCTCCTAGTCTGAGAATGGGGATCCATTGGGGGTGGGGGGCCTCCTTCAAGGGAAGCCAAGGCCTCTCCCTAGAGAACTCTTGTCTGAAAGGAAACAGAGCCTCACTCTGGGGAGCCCTGGTCCTAGAGAAGGCAGAGCTATGTTTGGGACAGTTAACCTGGAGCCCCGTGCCGGACTGTCCGGTGGGCAGGGCTGGTGGGCTCTGAGCTGCCGGCTCTCCTTGCAGATGCGGCTGGGCTTCCTGCGGCTGCAGGCCCTGCACCGCTCCCGGAGGCTGCACCAGCAGTACCGCCTGGCCCGCCAGCGCATCATCGAGTTCCAGGCCCGCTGCCGCGCCTACCTGGTGCGCAAGGCCTTCCGCCACCGGCTCTGGGCCGTGCTCACCGTGCAGGCCTATGCCCGGGGCCTGATCGCGCGCAGGCTGCACCGGCGCCTCCGGGCTGAGGTGAGGGCTCTGAGCCCCAGGTGGGCTGCGGCCTCTGCAGGGTGCTGCTCGGCCTCAGGCCGGCAGACCGCACCTGCTTGTCAGCTGAGGCCTATACCTCCAGAGGGGATCCAGGACCCTGCCTCGTCAGGGGACCTGGAGGAGCTACAATCACACTCCTTATTTCCCTCCTCCCAGCTGAGGGCAGGATCTGGGGCCTCAGTCACTCTTGTGGTGAATCTGGGTTGGCTTTGGGAATCAGCAGTGCCCCCAACCTGCCGTGTGACCAGGAGAAATTCTCAGGTCCCTCAGTTGCCCTGTCTGCCAAATTATTTGGCAGGGTCACTCGCCATCCCAGAACCCAGTCAGGGTGGGGTGGGTGGGGGCCGGCAGCAAGTACCGTGATGGCGCTCACTTGGCTGGCGGCCTGTTCCCTCAGTACCTGCGGCGCCTGGAGGCAGAGAAGATGCGGCTGGCAGAGGAGGAGAAGCTCCGAAAGGAGATGAGCGCCAAGAGGGCCAAGGAGGAGGCCGAGCGCAAGCATCAGGTAAGCTGAGTGGCCCAGCCCCACGGGTGTCTGCTCACGGGCCCAGCAGCACTGGTGAAGCATTCCCTGTGCAGGCAGCCTGCCCTTGTCTGCGCGGCAGGTGCTGGTCCCGGGTGGGGCCTGAGTACAGGGGGCTGTGGCTGCAGAGTGAGGGAGTCGCGCCCTCAGGAACACTTTTCCCAGTGGGAGAGAACATGGGCATAAAACACCCGAGTGGGGGTGAGAGCACGCAGCCTGGGAGCCCCCCACCACAGGTGGCTACCGAGAGCTTGGAATGGCGAGGAGCTCTAAGTGTAAAACAGATGCTAGATTTTGAAGACAGGAAAAACAAGGGGGAGGATGTGAAACCTCCCAGTACTATTTTAAAAATAATAATTACATGTTGACATAACATTTTGGAAATACTGGGTTAAAGAAAATATATTATTATTAGAGAATTCACCTATTTCTTGTTACTCTTTTAAACAAAGCCGCTACATACATGGCTTGCATTTGATTTCTACTGGACAGGGCTGGTCCAGAGCCTCAACCTAACGGCTGTGCGATTTCTGGGTTGGTGGGGTCCCCTCCAGCTCGGAGGCACCGTCAGGCTTCCTGGAGGAGATGGTTCCCAGCTGAGCCCTGAAGGGTGGCGGCATTGCTCTGGACTTGTCTGGAGGCTTCTCAGCAGCCGGGTTCTGGGCATCCGTCTGCACTGGAGGGTGAGGGTGGGATGGGGCGGGGCTGAGGATGGAGAAGCCCGAGGCTCCATCCTTGCCAGCTGTCTGGAGGTGGGGACCAAGGCCTGGCTGCTTCAGGGGCACTCCTGGGCTCCCCGAGGAGGGCTTACTCCCTGAGGCTGCCACCCCCCCTCGCGTCTGACAGGCGCGCCTGGCACAACTAGCTCGTGAGGACGCAGAGCGGGAGCTAAAGGAGAAGGAGGAGGCTCGGAGGAAGAAGGAGCTCCTGGAGCAGATGGAGAGGGCCCGCCACGAGCCCATCAACCACTCAGACATGGTGGACAAGATGTTTGGCTTTTTGGGGACTTCGGGTGGCCTGCCAGGCCAGGAGGGCCAAGCGCCTAGTGGATTTGAGGTACCAAAGCGAGGACAGGGGTGGGGATGGGACGCAGTGTGATAGCCCTCCCTCCTTTTGTTCCTCTTTATGTTAAGGTCCACCTGGTCCCCTCTGAGCAAAGGGCAACAGTGATGATGTGCGATCCCTGCCCCTGCCCAGCTGTTAGCTTGCTGTGTGACCTTCAGCACTCACTGTCTCTCTCCAGGGCCATTCACAAACTTTCATTCATTCGTGTATCGAGGACCCTACCACATGCCAGCCTCTGTTTGGGTCTTGAACAGCATGACCCAGTTCCACCCTTGTGCAAGAGGAGCTGGCCCCACAGGGACAGGTTGGGGGAGGGCTTTGGCCGGAGTCTGTTCCCACGGCAGGAAAGCCCTCTGGCCTCCTCAGGATCTGGAGCATGGGCGCAGGGAGATGGTGGAGGAGGACCTGGACGCAGCGCTTCCCCTGCCTGACGAGGACGAGGAAGACCTCTCCGAGTACAAATTTGCCAAGTTCGCTGCCACCTACTTCCAGGGCACAACCACGCACACCTATACCCGGCGACCGCTCAAGCAGCCGCTGCTGTTCCACGACGATGAGGGTGACCAGCTGGTGAGGGCTGGGACTGCATGGGTCCCCAGGTGGCAGGTCCCCGGGGGGCAAGACAAGGATGGACTTCACCCTGATGCCCGGGCCACGTGCGCACAGTCTCACGGAGCAGCGGAGCTCCTTGGGAGCAACTCAGCTCCAGCACTGGAGCCCGGCAGCCCCCTGCAGCCCCCTGCAGCCCCCTCCCCAACCCTCCCCGGCCTACTGGGAAGGCTCAGCCAGGTGCTGTGTCGGTGTGCCCTGATGTGGCTCTGCCCCCAGGCAGCCCTGGCGGTCTGGATCACCATCCTGCGCTTCATGGGGGACCTCCCTGAGCCCAAGTACCACACGGCCATGAGCGATGGCAGTGAGAAGATCCCTGTGATGACCAAGATTTACGAGACCCTGGGCAAGAAGACCTACAAGAGGGAGCTGCAGACCCTGCAGGGTGAGGGTGAGGTGAGGCCCAGCCCCCAACAGGTCTGTCCGTGTCCTCCTGGGCCCGTTGGAATGGCCACCTGGCGTCCCCAGCCTCAGGGGCTCCCCAGAAGGAGCATCCTAAAATTGGCCTCTGCCTCACCTCCCTGACCCCGCCCCTCCTCTATCTGCCTGTGGGAACAAATGTGTACACATTTTGTAAACTGCTAAGTGCAGATTGTGGTCGGACGAGATCTGTGCATTCAGAGGCAGCGGCAAGCTCTGGGCAGCTTCCTGCACTTTCCCGGGCCTCCGTTTTCCTGTCCATCACAGGGCTGGTGCAGGAAGCGGGGGATGAGAGGGTGGCAGCGTGGGGTACGCCTCGTAAACATTAGTGTGGAGGCTAGCCCAGCCTCTAGCCGTAGCTCTGGTGTCCTTTGCCCTTGTCATTACTCGGGGTCCAGTCACTTGAGCCTGACCCCATCTGTCCCACAGACGCAGCTACCGGAGGGGCAGAAGAAGAGCAGCATGCGGCACAAGCTGGTGCACCTGACCCTGAAGAAGAAGTCCAAACTGACAGAGGAGGTCAGGGCACACCCTGGAGTGCCCAAGGAGATGCAGGGTGGGGCCTGGCTGAGCTTGGGGACCACAGGGAGCCTCTTCCCAGGGACGTGGGCTGGACCGTGCAGGGAGCCACTGGGCAGATAGGAGTGCATGGAAGGGGGCAGTGAGCTCAGACTGGGGCCAGATCCAGGAGGACTTCCCAGAAGAGGGGCCTGGAGAGCTGGAGAGGGCTGGAGTGGCACATGGTGAGAGGGAGGACATTTCCTGCCAGTGTAGGGACCCAGTGCATTTGATCCAAGGACCTTTCAGACACTACGAACTTTCTGGGGGTAAGAGTGCCCATGGGGCGTTAACGCTACTAATTTGTTTGAACTCTCATTCAGTCACCTGTCCTCTTCTGAGCGCCATCCTGGCCCTGTGTTCCAGGACTGTGCAGGAGGGGAGGGCAGCAGACAATAACCAAGGCATCTGCAGTAGAGGGGGCTGGCTCCCTCATCCCCCTACATTCCCACACATCAGTTCCTCTGTCTAAAATTCCTCCTTCCTCTTTTCTGCCCGCGCATCACCTCCTCCAGGAAGCCTGCCCAGACCCCTCTACAGTAGAGTCACACTCCTCCTCAGGGCTTCCATAGTCTGCTTTGCCTCTGCCATTGTCCTCTTCCCCATCTGAGGCTCAAATCTAGTCCTGCAGCCACGTAGCCCCAGATTTGAATGCCAGCTCTGCTGCCGGTATCTGAAGGGCCTGGTTTGGTGGGTGAGGGTGGTGGAAATGCCCACCAGTGGGATCCAGGGAAGATGGCGTGAGAGCATAGCCATGGGTGCTCCATGGAGATGAGGCCTTCCTCCACCCCTCCTGCCTGCAGGGGCACGCTCCTACTGCTCCCCTCTCAGTCTGGGGCTCCAGGCAGGGTGTGGGCTGGCACTGTGGGCTGGCACTGTGGGCTGTGTGGAAACAGAGGAGAAATACATCTGTCAGAACCCAGGCCTGGAGCTGTTCACATGGACACCAGGGCCCCAGGGATTGGAGATGGTGACTGGGTGGTTGGACTCATGGTGTATGCTGGTGTCAGAGTTGTGTCCCACCCTGGAGAGATAGGGGTCCCACCAGGAGTCAGAGGAACAGGTCCTTGTCCTGGATGAAAGGGCTTCCCCAGGAGAGGCGGAGGGTTTAGGGAACCTGCCAAGGAGCCTGGTCCCTAGCAGGCGGCACCAAGCTGGTGCTGCCCAACTGTCTGGGCCTCATCGATGCCATGTCAGTTCTGCGCAGGGTCGGGGAGGGGGCAGGGCTGGGGCCATGATGGTGGTGGGGAGCCCACCCTTCCAGCCCCTCTCAGGATCTGCTCTCCAGGGGAGTGGGCAGACTCCCACATGAGCCAGGGACCCCCTCACTTTACCCCGGCCGGGGCTGAGCCTTGTCCCCTCCCTCTGTCCAGGTGACTAAGAGGCTGCATGATGGAGAGTCTACGGCACATGGCAACAGCATGCTGGAGGACAGGCCCACGTCCAACCTGGAGAAGCTGCATTTCGTCATCGGCAACGGCATCCTGCGCCCAGCGCTCCGGTCAGTGCCTGCAGAGCTGCTGGCTTGGGAGGCAGCCCGTGCTTCTCAGAGTGGGGCTCTGAAGGGCTTTGGGGGCTGAGTTGTGGCCTTGTCACCTTGGCAGTGGTTGAGGCCAAGCAGGCCTGGGTTTAGCTCTGCTGCTAGCTCCTCATGTGACTCTGATCGAGTTATTTAATCTCTCTGAGCCTCAGTTCCTTTACCCATAAAGAGGGAATAACCCAGTACCTACCTCCTAGGCATGTGGGCAGATGGAACTCTGGAGAGCGTGTCAGGCCCCGCAGTAGGCACAATTGTTCTCATTATCAGATGCAACTCCTGCCATAGGCCCAGTCCTGCCAGCTCCGGCCTATGGGTAGGGTTCCTGCAGCCCATGTGCCTGGGAACCCTGCAAGGGCCTGCTTTGTTCAGGTCCCTAGGGTGGTGGGGAGGAGATAGGGTGATCTAAGAGGCACCAGCAGCAATAAAGGAATCAACTCAGTGAAGTCAGTGGAGGGAAGACAGCTAGGACTTTGCTGAGGACTCCCTCAGTGTAAGATGGTCAGTTAGGAGAGCTGATCCTGTGAACCTTTGCATACTGGCTGGGAGGACAGCAGGATAGGGCTGTGGCAGAGGCTTGGGCCCATTTCACTGACTGAAAAACTGAGGTCCAGAGAGGGGAAGAGACTTGCCTCAAGGCCCTAGTCTCCCAGACCTCTTGCCTTCCAGGCATTGCTGCTGGAGGCCAGTTACTACCTCACTGGAGATGGTCAGTCACCCAGGGCCACCTGCCTCCAGGAAGAAAAGGTAGATGCCCAAGGTGTGTTAAAGGGGCAAGAATTTGCCTCCCAGTTGTCTCTCAGACCTAAACTTGTCAGTCCTGGAGAACACAGTGCCTGAATCCCTGGGCTGAGTCAGAAGGCTAGGTGTTGAGTCTCTGAGGGACCATGGCTAAACCCTCCCTTCACTTGGCCTTAGCTCCCAAGTGTAAGTGAGAAAGCTTTCACTGATCTGTGATGAGATGGGAAAAATATAACGTAAATCTGATTTATCGAAAGAAATGTTTTTGTTCTAAGATTTTACCCTTTCTGCTTTTTGGATACTAAAACTACATTTGTTTTATGCAATGACTGTGATACAGACAGTGGGCAGATTGTGTACGGTGTGTTTTAAATGACCTTATTGGTCATGATAAAAAGAAGGCAACCTCAGAATTAATTTTGAAGTTGCACTGGCCCCTGAGCCCTGAAGACACGGGGAGCCTGGAGCCGCCGATTCAGATAATCACCCCTTCCTGCCCCGTCCTGCTCTTCTGAGAGGGACACCCAGCCGCGAGCGCCGCCTGGTGGTCATTTCGTTATCGACGTCCTGTCCTTGGTCCTGACCCGGCAGGCAGCGACTTCCCAGGGCAGCTAGCCTTTATGGAGGATTTACTGTGCCAGGTGCTTTCTAAGCCTTGGCTCATTTTTCTTCACAGAAGACCTGCAAGGGAGGTTGTATCTTTCCCTTTAAAGTAAAAACAAAACAAAACTACCTTTATTGCTTTGATCTAATTCACAAAATTAATACATGGCCACTTAAGTACTGTATTCAAACGTTATGGAAATATAGCAAATGAAAGTCAAAGCCCTACCCCTTCCACCTCCCAGACAGACTCCCCAGATGTGTTTGCTGTTTCTGCTCTTCCAGTTGCCATCAGTAGAAATTGTCCCTGCTGCCATGACTGTAGGCAGGGCTCGGAGAGGGCAACTCACCTGCTTAGGCCACCCAGCTGGTGAGGGACAAGGCAGGGACATCACATGCTTCTCATCAAGGTGGTCACCAGCCTGCCCCAGAGCCAGAGGCACACCTCTCTCTGGGTCCTGGGGACTTGGCTGTGGATCTGGATTGGAGTCAGGAGCATGCTTTGTGCCTGATGCATCTGCCTCCAAGGCCAGACCCTCTTCGTGGCTCCATAGCCTTCCCAGGCCTGCCACAGGCCACTGCCTCCTGGGTGGTCCAGGGCAGGCAGGAGAGGACAGCATGTTGTGTGTCCCACCAGTGGCCGGGCAGGGCCAGGCTTCTCTGAGGCCGTCTCCCTTCCTTGCTTCTCTGCCTGCCTAGGGATGAGATCTATTGTCAGATCAGCAAGCAGCTCACTCATAACCCCTCCAAGAGTAGCTACGCCCGGGGATGGATCCTCGTGTCTCTCTGTGTGGGCTGCTTCGCCCCCTCCGAGAAGTTCGTTAAGGTAGGGAGGCTCTTGGCCTCCTGGGGCGGGAAGGGAGTCAGAGGGGAGAACAAGGGGAGGAAGCGCCGCAGGGCTTGGCAAGGAAGCCCTGCCTGGGCCATCTCCTCCCAGGCCACAGCCCCACTCCCCCATCCCCCCATCCTGGCCCTCCTCCCAGGCTCCAGCCCTTCACTCTCTTCTCCCCTCAGCCTCTTTCTATTTAGGAAGAGACTGAGTTTGAAAGCAGCATCTCCAGACCCTCCACTTAGGGTCTTGGAGCAGGCCCTGTGGTGGGTCTCAGGTCCCTTCCTTGACTGCACTTCAGTGTCAGGCCCTGGGTGCTGGGGACACAGAGGCAGAGCAGGTCACAGCAGGACCAACCCCGCTGGCCAGCGCCATGAGGAGGAGAGTGCTCTCCCAGTCGGGAGGAGTCAGGGAGGTGGGCCTAGCAATTAGGCCAGGAGAAGAGAGGGGGAGTGGTGTGTGGGGTGAGGCAGGAGGCACGGCTGAGTCTGGACAGGGTGAGAAGAATGTGGTGGCCTTGTTGCCAGCCTGAAGCACATGGACTCGATCCCAAGGGCAGCAGAGCTGAGCCCCAGAAGCAGTGGAGGGACGTGGATGACTGGGCCTCAAGCCGGTCCCGAGTGTGGGTGGAAGGGCTGGAAGCAGGAGACCTGGTGGCTGTTGTCACATTCTCGGAGGGGAGGCTGGAGTGGGGGTCCCTCAGCCAGTCCTCTGTCTGCAGTACCTGCGCAACTTCATCCACGGGGGACCGCCAGGCTACGCTCCGTATTGTGAGGAGCGGCTCAGGAGGACCTTTGTCAACGGGACACGGACGCAGCCGCCCAGCTGGTTGGAGCTGCAGGTGTGGCCCCGGCCCCACCCAGGCATGCGTGCACGTGTGTGTGCACGTGTGGGCGTGTGTGTATCTAGTGCACTCCAGTGGCCCAGAAACATTCCCCACTCTAGGATTCTATGGTCCTTTAAGTTCTGGAATCCCAGGCTTGTTGGAACAGGAAGGCGCCCAATGGACTCCCATCTATTTCACAATCAAAGTGACTTGGGCAGGGGGTTCCCTCTGTGTCTTACTAGCTTCATCTGTAATGTTGCAGTGATGACATTCACTCCCTAGGGTCTTGTGAGCGTTGCATGATGTGAGGGCAGAAGCCCCCGGCCTGTGGCAGTGCTTGGCCTCCCAGTCCCAACACCCAGGCTCAAGGCCTTAAAGGTGCTGTCAGGGTGGGGAATACTGCAAGGCTCCCTGGGCACCTGTGACCAGCTATTGGGATATTCTGGTGGGATGCCGGGGTCTGAGGCTCTGGGCCAGCTCCAACCCCCTAGGAGCAGGGAGCTGGGAAACCCAGAGGGCATGAACAGGTCTGCAGTGAAAAGATCCCCACAAACCCTCTTTGGTCATTTTCAGGCCACCAAGTCTAAGAAGCCCATCATGTTGCCTGTGACATTCATGGATGGGACCACCAAGACCCTGCTGACCGACTCGGCCACCACGGCCAAGGAGCTCTGCAACGCACTGGCTGACAAGATCTCGCTCAAGGACCGCTTCGGGTTCTCCCTCTACATTGCCCTGTTTGATAAGGTACAACCTCTCTGCAGCGTCCCCTCCTGGCACCACCCTGCCTCCTGTTCTGGGTCCGCCATGCACTGACTCAGGCCATCTCGGGCGATTACCTACCTTCCAGAGCCTTCATTTCTTCTCAGCCACTGGTAACTCTGCCTCTGCCCAACTCATTAGGACTGTGGAGAGCACCTAGAAATCTGGTGGTGCAGTAGTAGCTGGATACCCAGAGCTCGCTTCTGTCATGTACCTGGGCTGAGTCAGCTCTCCCCTGGTACTGGAGAGAAAACAAGGAAGACACGGACCTGTGTGGGGGCATGGAGCTACTTAACTCTCTGAGATTCAGTTTTCTCATTTGCAAATGGGAATGTACATTTCTGTCAGGTTTCTATGATGGTTTCTGTTTGGTTGTTAATGACCACCTAGAGTGTGTGTAACCCTGGGCACATCTGGACTGGGGGTGGGTGATTTTGCCTCCACACTCAGCAATGCCACAGATAGCAGAGATGCCCATCCCCCCACCACTCCAGCAGGGTCCAGGGACAGAACCACATTGTCCGACAGTTTGCCTCAGTTTTTCTCACCTACACATAGCTCCCATGTTTTCAGTGGCCATTTGTCCATCAGGGTTTCCCATAAGTCTTACACTAGGAAATGGGAAAGTCCACAAGGCTGTGCTGGCTCAGAGCCCATGGCTGGGATCCAGAGGTCTGATCTGCTTCCTGGGTGACCTGGACACATCCCTGCTTTTCTCTGAGCCCCAGTTTTCCATCTGAACAAGAACACTTGGCACCATTGATGGTTCTTTGTAAGTCCTTCCCTGCCTGCTCAGCTTTCCACTGGGTGACCCCCAGCCCTGTGCCCGCAGGTGTCCTCCCTGGGCAGTGGCAGTGACCATGTCATGGATGCCATCTCCCAGTGTGAGCAGTATGCCAAGGAGCAGGGTGCCCAGGAACGCAATGCCCCCTGGAGGCTCTTCTTCCGCAAAGAGGTCTTCACGCCGTGGCACAACCCCTCCGAGGACAACGTGGCCACCAACCTCATCTACCAGCAGGTGGTGCGAGGGGTCAAGTTTGGGGAGTACAGGTGTGAGAAGGTGAGTGACCGTGAATCTTCTGCCTGATCTTGTTCGGCTCACAGCCCGCTATGTTCCAAATCTCGGCTGAATGTTACTGTCTGGGACCCACCATTAGCTTCTGTGGAGGTTAGCCTGACTGAGGCTGCTTCTAGATTAACTCTGCCCACAGGGATGGGGCCTTTGAAGCCCAGTGTGAACTCTGCTGGTGGAAGGTGTCCACGCTTCTGCAGTGCTCATGCCTGGTACAGAGTCTGTGCTTCAGAACGTGCTGTCTTGTTCTGCGTGCATCCAGGAAACCCTGTCCTTTAGACCAGAGTTTGCAAATGTGTACTCTCTTTGTCTCCTTTTAAAGGACAGGAATGATATGGAGTAGTAATTCGTGTTACGTTATTTTTGATGGTGGTGAAGATGGTTTTCATGGTGCTTACGAATCTGTTGGTGACTGTGATGGGGTAGTAAGGAAAAGGTGATGGAAAGGAAGGGAGTGGGTGGAGGCGGCAGTGGTGACGGCGGAGGCAGCACTGGTAGATGTGTGGTCAGGATAGCGGTGGTGATGATGATGGTGCTGAGGATGTGGCAGGGTTGGTGGCCCTGGAAGGTGCTGTGTTGGTGATGGTGACAGTGGTCATGGTGGTGGGGAGCTGATCCTCACCCAGAAGGCATGAGTATAGCTGTATCAGTTGTTGAAATTCTAAAATGCTTTGAATGGGCTGGGAAGCATGTACTGCCCTCAACACACCCAAGAGCCTTTCTCTCTTCCGCTTCTGCCGCAGCCCTGGTGAGTCCCAGGCTGCCGTGTACCCCCAGGCAGATGGGGGACAAATGCCAGTCCCCATCACCTGGCCCTCAAAAGCCCCTGCGGCACAGCCTCCTTGTCTCTCACTACTGGGGCCATCCCAGGGTGGGGTGGTGATGGAGAGGGTAATGTGCGCCCACCCCTCACTCTGACAGTACCAGCAGCGCCAGGGCCCCCCTTCTCCCAGGCAGCCTGTCAGCCCCTGTCACTGGCTCATGGGCTGGGAATGTGGTGATCAACCCCTCACCAACAGCTGGGCCGGCCTCTCTGGGTCAGCTCATGTGCCTCTGTGCTGGTGCTAAGGGCACCCAGGAGAAGGCAGGGGCGTGGTCCTGCCCTTGGGGAGCTCATGGTTCCACCAAGCAGACAAGAACTTCTGGGGAATCAATGAGAGCAGTTTCCCAAAGCCTGGGGTTGACAACTGCAGGAGGCAGGGCCCTGGGGCTTCGGGGGTCAGAAGGGCTTCCCGGAGGGTGTGCGAACAGCACCCTCCTCTCCCTCCCCACCTAGGAGGATGACCTGGCTGAGCTGGCTTCCCAGCAGTACTTCGTAGACTATGGCTCCGAGATGATCCTGGAGCGCCTCCTAAACCTCGTCCCCACCTACATCCCCGACCGCGAGATCACGCCCCTGAAGACACTTGAGAAGTGGGCCCAGCTGGCCATTGCTGCCCACAAGAAGGTAGGAGGACAGGGCAGGGTCTGGGGAGAGGGGCTCTCTGGTGACCTGGGCTGGGAGGCAAGGATCCAGACAATCGAAGAGGTCACAGCTCTCACATGTGTCTGCCCGCAGGGCGGCTAGGAGACAGGATGGCACCCTCTATCTCTTGCCTCCCCAGCAGCTTTCTTCTGCGTGGATATCAGTGCACTTGTGTCCTATGCTGTCTACTCTGGGCTGGTGCCAGGGACATGGAGATGGATCAAATCCAGCCCTGTTGCCTCATGAGAGAAACCATGGGCATTGAGATGGGGGGGGGCACCCTGTACCTGGCCGCAGCTGCTTGCTAGAGCTACAGCTCAGGAGTGTTGGTGCGTGCTGGGAGAGCTTCTAGGAAGCCCACCCTCCTTTCTGCCTAAAAGAGCTCCGGCCTAGCTTCCTGCCCAGAGAACTTTAGGGACAGACCTCTTGACCCCCTTGCTTGAGGCCCCAGGCTCATAACCACCCCTGAGTAGCTCTTTCCAAGCTAAGGGGCCTGCCCAAGTAGTAGAGGAGGGGTGGGCTGGCTGCTGGAGGGGACCCACAGGCCTCTCTGTACTCCTGGCCCTAGTTGTGGGAGACCAGAGTCATCTTTGCACACAAGATCCTGGGGTCTCTGCAGACGAGCAGTCTTTCAGCTTTCTATACCCCCTGCCCTCTTCCCCAACCAGGGGCCCCATGTGCCTCTCCCACCCAAGTCTTTGCCTTCCCTGGTGAGTTGCCCACAAGCCTCCCCTCCTCTCTGAAACTGCCCCGCTCCCTCTCTATATCTAGGCCTGGTTCTGCCACCAGGGCCTCCCCTTTCCGCAGCCCCCTACAGAAGAGATGCGAGTTTTCCTTCCAGCCCTCTGTCTCTTTGTCCAGGCAAACCCCTGCTCTTCACCTCTCCCTCCCTGTCACCTGCCGAAGCCTGTCCACTCCCCATCCCAGATAGTTTCCAACCTTCTGCCCCCGCCCCCCACCTCCCCAGGGCCTCCTCAGTGTTCACTGTTGTCATGCACTTGGCACATTCTGGGCTGGCTGCCATTGCTCATTAATTGGTTCTGTTTGGGGTGCTTGCCATGTGTCAGGCACTGTACCGGGCCCTGGGGACACAGCCATGAAGGGAACAGAGGTGGTCTCTGCCCCTCACAGCCCACGACTGAGCTTGCTGTGTCTCTCCCTTGGACCAGAGGCTGTTGGCCCGTGTTCCATATCCCAGGGCCATTCTTCTCATAGAGAGGAAAGCTGTGAACTAGCATGGTTTTTAGGGCCCAGTGGGTAAAAACGTTTTATCTGGGAACAATTTCAAGCTTACAGAGAAGTTGCAAGTTCAAAAACCTGGACCATATGCCCCTCCGCTTCACCCAGACTCACTGGTTGTTCTGCGCTGTGTTTGCTTTATGGTCCTCTCTCTCCGCATACGCACGAGAGGTTTCTTCTGAGCCCGTCCCCTCCCAGGAGGGCCCTGCTTCCAGCCCTCTCCGCACATGGCAGGCACGGGTGTCTTTGCTCATGTTTGTGTAGAGATTACAGATAGCATGAGTTCCATTTGATACGTCCAATTCTACTCCAACCCCACCGAGTTGTTAATAGGGCTCCAAGCGATATTTTTAGATAGTAAAATGCCAGCGCTTTCGTCTTCTGCCAGCAGCACTGCATCACCCCCTGGCTGCTCCGGCCCTCCCCTATATGATGATCTTCCTCCTTCCCAGGTTCGCCTGTCCGGTTCTGCTAACAACCCAGTCTGGCAGTGGCTGCTGCTTCTACACTTCCGTGTGACCTGGCTCTGTTGTGTCCCTTCCCCACCCCTCTTCCTGGTGTGGCACATACATGCCTGCTTAGCCACACGTGCCCATATCCCAGATGCCTCCTCCTCACCCCTGACTTTGGGCCTTGCACACATGCGGGCCAGGACTGTGGGCTTTTCTGTCACAGCTGAATTGGGAGCTCCCTGGAGGTGTGACCTGTGGAGTGATGGGGTTGGCTGTGGGCTAATGGGGTGTGACAAGACTATGTGGCACAGGAGGACACCTTAGTTCCAGGGCTTTCCTAGGCTGAGGGCCACAGATGTTGGATTTCCAGACAGAGCTGATGTGACATCTTTTCCCCCCTGTCCATCCCCCTTAGGGGATTTATGCCCAGAGGAGAACTGATGCCCAGAAGGTCAAAGAGGATGTGGTCAATTATGCCCGTTTCAAGTGGCCCCTGCTTTTCTCCAGGTTTTATGAAGCCTACAAATTTTCAGGTACCCCCTCAGCCCTCCTGCCTCCCCGCCTTCTTCCTCGTCCTCTCCCACCCCGCACTCTGGCTCCAGCCCATCACGGAAGGGAAGGATGGCATGAGCCAGACTCCAGTCAGCCCGGCTCCTACCTGTGGGTTTGCTTGCTCATTCCAGGTCAACAAGCACAGGGTGGCTCCTGTCTCCCCACAGTCTAGGTGCTTAGCAGCACTTTGGGTGAGATGATGGAAGGCCTGCTGACATAATTCAGCATCTGCCGTGTACAGAGGCAGGCGGCCCAGAGTCTAGGCTGCGCTGACTCTGAAGCGGAGTGTGGACATGACAGACACAAACCCACATGGGCCATTGGCTCAGCCATCCTTGGGGCCGAGTGACCGGGCATCTGCTCCATGCTGGGCCCTGTGCTGGTGTCAGGTGTCACAGAATCACCAGATATCTGGCTGGAGGGAACCTTGGGGCTCAGATGACTCCCTTCCCATAGCCCACCTCCTTCCAGGGCAGGGACTTGTCCAGAGCTACCCGATGAACAGAGGCAGGGCCAGGACTCAAACAAGTTTCCTGATGTCAGCGCTATCTTCCCACTGCAATTTGAATTTTGACTTGTAAGGAGGTTGTGCTCTCCAAGGCTCAGTTTCCCCATCTGCAAAATGGAAATCTGTTTCCCTCCCTGGGGGGCATGAGGACTGGGAAGGGCTGGGCTGTGAGTGGGGCTGCCTCCCTGTCACTGCCTTGGTCTCTGCCCCAGGCCCCAGCCTCCCCAAGAATGACGTCATCGTGGCGGTCAACTGGACAGGAGTCTACTTCGTGGACGAGCAGGAGCAGGTGCTCCTGGAGCTGTCCTTCCCTGAGATCATGGCCGTGTCCAGCAGTAGGTTAGTCCAACCCCTCCCACGCCTCCCTTCCATGCAGAGCAGGCTGTCCGACGTGGCACGAAGACCTGCAGCAGGGAGGTGTCAAGCCCAGTGCTCTGATTCCGCACTGTCTGAAGCAAGAAGGGGCAGATGGAGACACAGACTGACAGAGGGGAAAGGAGAGGGTTCCTGGAGCTTTCCTGGGGGCCCAGGGGCCTTTGGGGAGTCGCTGCCTCATAGAGGATGTCACTGAGGCGCAGAGACATGTAGTCCCCTGTCCCGGTCCCACATGCTCGAGCAGTTTGGGCCGCACTGTGCAGACCTCTCAGGCACCTACCTCCCCGCCCCGACTGGGGCCAAGTGGTCTTTATGGGGCATCACTGGCATTCAGAGATGGGTGTGGGCAGCTAGGACGACGACCAGGGGCAGTCAAGTGTGTAAAAAGAGGGCCTGGCCTGGGATTCTGGGGCTCAGGTGGGACTCACGTCCATGTCCTTGCCCCTGAAGTGGAGCTGTTAATACTTGCCTTCGATAACAGTGGTGAGGACTCAAAGTCGTGGGAGAGCTCTGGAAACTGAAAGGTGTGGGCACACTAGAGCAGTGGTGAGAGGGGTTCCTGGAATAGCCTCCTGTTCCCAGCAGGCCCTCCCCAGATCCCTGGCTTAGGGGAATGTCTCTGGGAAGCATCTGCTGTGGGCTGGGGCCGGGCCTGTGCTGAGCACAGGGACATAGGACGGTAACATAGGCCTTGCCCTCTTGCAGCCCCCTTCAGTTGAGGGAGGAGACAGACATTGAATGGGCTGTTTTAAGGCAAGGACCAGTGTGGTAAAGGCTGTGGGAGGGCAAGGAGGACTACCTGGAGGAAGGAGTATCTAGGCTGAAATCTGAAGGGTGAGTAGGAATTAGATAGCCAAAGGGAACTAGGCCAGCCCCTGCAGACCTCGATCTGGACCATGTGTGACTTTGGCAGGGCCATGACTCACCCAGGCTGGGCCGTGTCTGACTGGGCTGGCCTTGGTCTCCTTCAGGGAGTGCTGTGTCTTACTCTCGCTGGGCTGCTCTGATCTGGGCTGTGCTGCGCCTCACTCAGGCTGGGCATGACTGACCCCGGCTGGGCCCTGTTCTCCGTTTTGGTCCTGCAGGGGAGCAAAACTGGTGGTCCCCAGCTTTACGCTGGCTACCATCAAAGGGGATGAGTACACCTTTACCTCCAGCAACGCTGAGGACATCCGTGACCTAGTGGTCACCTTCCTGGAAGGGCTCCGAAAGAGGTCTAAGTACGTGGTGGCCCTGCAGGACAACCCCAACCCTGGTGAGTGGCTCCTGGCACAGGGTGCCAGGCCCCGGGGCTCATGGGCATCAGGCAGATCACATACCTTGGCCTTGGCCTGGCATTTAAGACTGCCAGTACTTGTTACTACCCCTCCCCAGATACCCTTGGCTCCACCTGGACCAAAAGCCAAACTCTGCACCCTCCCTCTGTGCCCCATGGGGAGTCTTCCTCTCCTGCCCCTTCCACACTTACCACCCGTCACCTTCTCCAGGTGACATCAGGGGTTCCTCCTCAGTAGTCTCCAAACACCCACTGCCTTCAAGTGATGACATCAGTAATAGCTACTCTCACTGAGCCCTCCCCAGGCCTCCAAGGCTCTGGGCAGAGTTTGGAAAGGACAGAGGTAAAATGGACTCTGGCCCTCCTCTCAGCTGGGAGAGGAGCTGGAAACCGTCCCTGTGACAGTGCAGTGACCAGGGAAGCCCAGAGCCTCTGGGTGGCTGGAGGGGAGGCCTCCAGGCAGCCTGGGGCTCAGGGAGGAGGTATGTGTGGGCAGAGTGTTTGAGGCAGAGAGGAGAGGACAGACCCAGTACAGAGCCTGGAGAAAACACGGCAAGTCTGAGAACTGCAGATAGTGTGGTTTGGCTGCAATAGGTGAGGAAAGGGAGGAAAGGCAAGAAGTGAAGGGGAAGAAGGCAGGAAACCCAGCCCACAACAGCCCTGTGAGCATGTTGAAGAGGGTGGGCTTTCTTCCCAGGGCAATGGGGAGCCACGGAAGGCTTTTGAGCACAGGAGTATCCCCTTCCAATGGCCATGTCTGTGTGGAGGGTTGTGGCAAGGTGGAGGCAGGGTGACCAGCAAGCAGATGTGAGAGAGGCAGGGCCTCAGTTATTCAGTGGGGAGGGACAGCTTATAGGTCATCAACCCAAATAAAGATGTTCCAATCCAGCCTCTCTGTCTGCCCCCACCTCTGCCTCCCAGCGGGGGAGGAGTCGGGTTTCCTCAGCTTTGCCAAGGGAGATCTCATCATCCTGGACCATGACACAGGAGAGCAGGTCATGAACTCAGGCTGGGCCAACGGCATCAATGAGAGGACCAAGCAGCGTGGGGACTTCCCCACCGACTGCGTGTATGTCATGCCCACTGTCACCTTGCCACCGCAGGAGATTGTGGTATGTGGCTTGGGGGTGGCAGATGGATAGGAGTGTCCTCTGGGTCTCTCTTTGTCTTCTTTCCATATCTGTAAAATGGAGTGAGGAATTATAATAGATTTATGGTCTGCAGGTCCTGTGAAGAAGATCTGGGGGTCTTACAGGACCACAAACTTTGAGCTGGGGAAGCTGTCAAACCTGTGCTAGGTGGCGAGGGGCCTAGAAATTGCATCAGATGAGGAACTGCTGGGGGTGAGGGATGTGAGGAGAGTGGGGAAGGGAAGCATCACCTTGCACTGCCTGTGAGCAGAGCTGGGAAGGGAGGCCATGGCCCTTCTGGATTGCAGCCCTGAAGACTCAGAGCCTGGCTTTGCAGGCAGTTGCGAGCTATGCACTGCTGACTGGGCAGTTCTCTCACCACATCCCCCTACTTCAGCCAGGCTCTGTGACAGACCTGGCCTCCTTCGGACACAGGATATTCAGGAAAGGATCCTGAGTCCAGCATGATGGAGGCCGCAGTAGCTTCAGAGATCCCAAAGAGGGAAAGGACTCCCGGGGTCAGAATGGGGATGAGGGTCAACCCCATGGCAGCAATCTTCCCCAGCCCCAGTCCAGGTGACTCTGAGTTTTACCATGTTGATCCCCGGGGGCCCCAGGTGAAGAGCTGACCTCAGACTCCTGTTTCTTGGTTTCTAGGCCTTGGTCACCATGACCCCTGACCAGAGACAGGACGTTATCCGCCTCTTGCAGCTGCGGACAGCAGAGCCCGAGGTGCGCGCCAAGCCCTACACGCTGGAGGAATTTTCCTACGACTATTTCAGGTGATGGGGAAAGCGTAGAGGGGGACTAGGACAGTGAGCCATGGGCTTCTGTTACTCTAGTCTGTGTGGTGGGGTTGTCTTGGGATGCTCCTGCCTGGGGGCAGGGACAGCGTCAGAGGGAGCAGGGGAACAGTTTATTGAGGTAATCCTTCTTGTGTCATTTTTTTTCTTCTTTCATTTAATATATTGCCCTGTGGTGTGGCCATCCCAGGTGGGGTCCTGGGCACTCATGACCAGTGCCTGCCTCACCAACTCACAGTTGGGGTGGGGAGCTAGGCACAAAATTGGGCAGCTGTGATTGTGTGTGCCCAGCATCGTGGTGGGGATGCTGGGGGATGGGGGTGGGGTTGGAAGACAGGCTTTCTGGAGGAGGTGGCATCTGAGCTGAGCTATTATATAGGGGGTGACCCAGCAAGGCCAGAGCAGAGAAAGCAGAGAGGAACAGAGGGGAGGAGGCCATGGAAGCGGGCAGGGCTGGCTTTCTAGCTGAGAATGTAAGGTCCAGGGAGGGCTGATGACTCACCCCAGGTCAGTCTGTACAGCAGGAAGAGTAGGGCCTTCTGCCTCCATACACAGGTGGGAGAGGGGTGGGTCTTACAACCTGGGGGTCAGTGCCAACTGTGTTGTGTCAGGCCCCCACCCAAGCACACGCTGAGCCGGGTGATGGTATCCAAGGCCCGTGGCAAGGACCGGCTGTGGAGCCACACACGGGAACCACTGAAGCAGGCACTGCTTAAGAAGATCCTGGGCAGCGAGGAGCTCTCGCAGGAGGCCTGCATGGCCTTCATCGATATCCGCACCTGTGCGGGTGGGCACCATGGGCCCCAAGGAGGGGGACTTCTGGGGAGGGGGGTCGCCAGGCCCCTGCCTCTAGGGTTTCCATCCAGATACCTACTTCCTTCTGAGGGGCCTAGTTGGGTCGTGGGCAGTGTGGAGGGATGCGGCTCCATTTGCCTGACACCAACAATGTGTGAGGGGCAGCCTCATCCATGGTCTCCTCCCCTCTGAAGAGGGTCACTCTTCTTTGGTTCACAGATGTGTACCGTGTCATGTGCTAGGCCAGGCATGGAGACATAGCTGTGACCAGGCCCAATCCCTGGCCTCATGGTGCTTACAGCTAAAAAGGGCAGACATGCTGATCGGGACTGTGCTGTGATGGGGCAGAACTGATGTGGGCTTGGAGGAGGGCAGGATGGCCTTCCTGGAAGAAGGGGTATCGAGGCTGAGATCTGAGGACTGAGCAGGCCCTAGTCAGTCAAAGGGGAGATGAGTGGGGAATGTTCCAGATGAATGAGCATGCCCGGATGGCCTGAATCACAGAATGATGCAGCATGGGTGGAGGGCAGAGGTCTAGAAGGAAATCTGAAGATGTGGGCTGACTAATGAAGGGTTCCCAAGTCCCGCTAAGAAGATTGGACTGTATCCCAAGGCCATGAGGAGCCTCTACGTGATAGGATGGCACAGTCAGATTTGTGATTTGGAACATCCGCCCTGGTTGCTGTGAGGACTTTGGATGTGGGGTGGGGATGAGGTGGGATTGCTGGTGAGGTGGTGGTCAGAGGAGTGGAGGAGAGGGAGGGCAATCAGCATAGAGAGTGGGGTGGGTGGGTCAAGCCCATCTCCTGAGTGAGTAGTCTGAGGCCCGGGGTCACACACTTGGGTGGGGGCAGACCCCGTTAAAGAGTGTGGCCTGCAGGATCAGTGTCCCCCACCCCCTGCTCCCACTGGTTACAAGCCCTTCCTTGACGGCTCCCCACCCGTGCTCAAGTACATGGGCGACTACCCATCCAAGAGGACGCGCTCGGTCAATGAGCTCACTGACCAGATCTTTGAGGGTGCCCTAAAGGCCGAGCCCCTGAAGGATGAGGTGTACGTGCAGATCCTGAAGCAGCTGACCGACAACCACATCAGGTGGGTGGGAGCGGTAGGCAGGTGAGGGACGTCTTCCCCCACTAGTGCTCACACCATGACAGGGAGTGCCCTCCCTCCCGAGGCAGCAGCTGGCTGACCTGGCAGCAATCCTTCCTCACTCAGGACAGGGAGCTGCCCTCGGGCCCCCTCACGTCCTACCTCTGCCTCAAGGCCCGAGGTCAAGAACCAAGAGGTGGTGGCTGCGCCCTCAGAATCTGTCCTTCTCAAAGTTTAACAGCACCAGCTCCTCCTAAACTTCCTGTCACTCACTACTGAACCTCCTCTTGACACCCCTACCCAGCCCAGACTCCGCTGTCGGCCTGCAGGTTCCGCCCATGAGCCAGTGTCCCAGCCTGGCACGGGCTGTGTCCTGCTGGCCGGCAGCTGGGAGCTCTGGCTGAGAACTTGCACAAGCTGAAGGGGCTGAGTCCCAGAGTGTGTTACTTTCTCCCTGCTGGGCCGGTCCTCAGCAGGAAGGAGATGTCAGGCCCATGCTAAGTCTCAGAGACTGAGAGAAGCCCCACTCTTATGCCCAGATCCCCAGCTCCCTCCTCAGCTTTGCCATTTTCTGCCCCTCTTACAAAATTTACCACTCCATCATACATCAGATCGCTTCACGCTGCCAAACCACAGCCAGCATTTATTTTTGTGTACCAGAATTTGCCTCCTCCTAGAAGCCCTCTGTGTTTCTCTCCTATCAGGCCCAAGGAGCTCAGAGTGGTGCCTGGGGGAGCCCAGGGCCTGGTCTAACTCTGTGCTATTCAAGAATCCATGAGTTAAAGAGCTTCTGCCATAACAAGGATCACACACTTCTTCCTTCATAGCGAAGTCTCGCCGGGAAACAAAATCTTAGCTGGACCAAGACTGCTTGGTCGACACAGCTGGCTTTCATTCCGGCACAAGCACTGGCCGGCTGGCCGTGTCGCCGCTCACGGTGTGGCCCACCGCGCTCTGACTAGCACTGGCAGGGTCTGGCTGTCAGGGAGCTGGGTCGCGGCCGGCATGCGCTGCCACGGTGAGGAGCCGAGGGATGTGCTGCTCCTCGGGGCCCTCAGACCCCTGGCTGGCCTCTTCCGGCAGGTACAGCGAGGAGCGGGGCTGGGAGCTGCTCTGGCTGTGCACGGGCCTCTTCCCACCCAGCAACATCCTCCTGCCGCACGTGCAGCGCTTCCTGCAGTCCCGCAAGCACGGCCCGCTCGCCCTCGACTGCCTGCAGCGCCTCCAGAAAGCCCTGAGGTACGGCCCCGCGGAGTGGAGGCAGCAGGCAGAGAGCTCAGGGCAGGGGCTGGGAGGTGTTCCCAGCCACCCCAGACTTGTGGGTGTCCCCTGGGGATGAGAACATGACCACACAGCAGATGGGACGTGTCCCTGGGGTAGCACAGCTGCCAGCCAGCCTGAGGTTGCAGCTCGTGGTGCCCACTCGGGACATACGTGGTGTCTGGCTGCTCGGAGGGGCTGAGGCAGGCCTTGTAGTCTGCTGGGGAGGCAGGCCCCTGGGCCGCACCTCCTGTTCTGCAAAGCCCCCTCCGTCCTCCGCCTCGTTCCGTCCCCTCCACAGCCCTAGGTGGGGTGCTCTTCTCCTCTCATCCTACAGTTGAGGAACTGAAGGCTCTGAGAGGTTATGTGACTGTCACCTGGTAGGAAGTGGTGGACAGAAATTAGAATTGGGGTCTGGCTCCAAAGGTCCCCCTGGTCCCTGGTCCCCATGGCCCAAAAAACCTGCTGCCTCCTGACTGCTCCTCCATCCCTCTCCTGGTTTTCAGAAATGGGTCCCGGAAGTATCCCCCACACCTGGTGGAGGTGGAGGCCATTCAGCACAAAACCACGCAGATTTTCCACAAGGTCTACTTCCCAGATGACACCGATGAGGTGAGGGCCTCTGGCTTCTTGGTCACTGGATGCTCCTGAAGGGCCAGGCTGAGGACACAGGGAGCAGTCCTGATGCCTCTCCCTTGCCTTCCCCACACGTGCCCCCACCCTCCTGCTCCTCAGCAGAGTCAGGGCTCAGCTGAGGGCTAGAGACTCCTGAGTCAGGAGGCGTGGGGTTCCCGGTCCGACCTCTTGTCTCCAGCAGCTTCCCTCTCTCCTAGGAGTCTCTGGCTCAGAGAAAAGTGCTCTCTGCCTCAGAGCTGAGGTCTGTGCCGGTGCCACCTCCCTCCTGTTGGCTCTGTACCTGGGCACAGGCCCGCCTGCCCCTGCCCCCTGCCGCCCAAGCCTCCCCATTGCCCTGAGCCCACTTCCCTGCAGGCCCCTTCCTTCCTCCTCACCGGCCTGGTTGTGGGTCTCCTTGACCAAAGGTCCTGTCTGTCTTCCCATTGTGCCCATTAAGTCAGGCTGCCTGACTGCTGCTCCCTGCTCCATCTTAGCACAGGGGCCCATTCAGATGAATGAGTCCAGCACTGAAACTTCTAGCTTAAAAAGCAGTTTTAAAAACTTTAGAGACTAGAAACTCGGAAATGCCATAATAGGATTCCAGTGACAAGGACAACAAATCAACAAATCCTTTCCTGTCCTTCCAGTGGAAGGTTAAATGAAGCAGTGCCCTGACCTCCCCCCAGGCTCCTTCCCCTCTCTCCTTTTTCCTCCCTTTCTGGAATTTGCTTTCTTCTTCCTCTAGCCTCTCTCCTCCCAAACACCCTGCCCATCTGTGCTCCCTGGGCTCTCACCCCCATGCTTGCATAGCCAGGCCCAGAACCCTGGAAGCAGAGGCCAAGTCTGTGTGGGGGGTGGGGAGGACACAATCTGGGAAGATCCAGACAGGAGTTGACTTCTTCCTTTTCTTAAATGCCATGCCCAGCTCTAGACCCATGGGGAAACACCTCTCTTGGAGGGTGGCCTCCATGGGAGGGGAGGGGAGAGGATGGGAGGCGACGGGAAGGGGCTCAATTTAGTTGCAGGCACAGACAGAGGGATGTAGGAGGCCCCAGCAGGGGCCTTGCTAGAGCCAAGTAACTGCACCTTTTCTCGACACTCCCCAGGCCTTTGAGGTGGAGTCCAGCACTAAGGCCAAAGATTTCTGCCAGAACATCGCAGCCCGGCTGCTCCTCAAGTCCTCAGAGGGATTCAGCCTCTTTGTCAAAATTGCAGACAAGGTGGGTTGTGGATCACTGGCTTCCTATCAGGCCACTGTCGGTCTGTCTGTTGGAACATTTGCTTGGGCTATAGGAGCTAGGAGCTTGTGGGGCAGCAGGGAGGGGAGAGAGAATGGGGGAGGGAGGAGAGGAGAGGAGAGAGTTGTGCTTGCATGTGGCATCGGGGTCCCTCTCCTCCTTATGTCCCCTTACTTATAGCAGCTTCCTTCAAATCTCGCTCTTCTGGCGCATAGCAGAGCACGGCCTCGAAACTCTTGGGAGCCACGTGGTACTTTATGTTCTGGATACACCAGGCTCAGCACTCTGCCACAACACACATGTACTTTCCAGATTTGATTTGACTGGTCCCTCAGCAGCCTTGCTGAGACCGATTAACCCTTGAAATAACCCTTGAAAGGAGGGTGATTATCCCTCACCTAACAGATCACAAAACCTGGACTCAGGTTAAGTAACTCATCTAAAGTCGCACAGCAAGGATGCAGACCCAGGCAGGTCAGACTCCAAGGCACAGGCCCCTGTCACCATAACATACCGTTCTCCCCCGCTTCTGTGTCCGTGGAGGTCAAGGGCCCAGTTTTAAAACCTCTTCTCGTGGGAAGGCTTCCGTCACCACATCAGGTAAATCAGGGGCTCACCCACAGTTTCCTGTGCACCCATGTCTGTCTCATTTCACAACTGTCCCCATACCAGACATGGGGAACCTGGAGGGGATCTCAGTGAGATCCTGGACCCAGAGGAGCTTGGAGCCTGTGGGAAGAGCAGGTCACGGATGCTGCAGAATGTCCAAGGGGGGACTGGGCCCCATTCTTGGCCTTCTCCCCAGGGTCTAGGGAGGTGTGTAGTCAGTCTTTGCTGAATGACAAATGGAATGACTGTCACTCTGGGCAGGAAGTAGGCTGTGTTCTGGAGACATTCAATAGGCACAGTCAGGGCAGGGCAGGACACCCCTTCTGGCTGTAAGAAGAGCCACCAGGAGGACCTTGGGTGGGAGAGTGAGAAAATTCAGTACTGCTGGAACTAAAATGAGTGGACTGCAATGCACATGTCCCTAGGTCATCAGTGTCCCTGAGAATGACTTCTTCTTCGACTTTGTTCGACACCTGACAGACTGGATAAAGAAAGCGAGGCCTGTCAAGGATGGTAACGTGAGGCCAGGTCCTGGGATCACATGAGGCCTGGAGCGGGGCAGGTGCTGGCTCAGAGCCATACTGCGAGGTCCACTTGGGTGGGACTCGAGCTCGGGCCTCCTCCAGGGCTGGTGCTGGGTGACCCTCTGTGCTGGGACCCCCTGGGTGACCGCCCACCTTCTGCCACAGGAATCGTGCCCTCGCTCACCTACCAGGTGTTCTTCATGAAGAAGCTGTGGACAACCACAGTGCCCGGGAAGGACCCAATGGCCGATTCCATCTTCCATTATTACCAGGTGAGCCCCCTCGCCCCTCTCTGCAGTGGCTGCCTCCATGCACTCCTATTCTTGCCAGAAGAGGGGTCTGTAACCACAAGGGCCCCAAGAGATTCCTGCTGGGATCCTCGGGACTGGCTCCATCTCACACTCTTCTTCTTCCTCAGGGCCTTGTACTTTCTTCTGAGCTCTTAATCCCCACCTGTTCACACCCTTCCCTCGGTGAGGAGCTGTCCTCTGAATTAATTCCAGGGTCTGCTGCTCTACCTGGGTGTATCTGGATGTATCTGAGGCCTGTGTGAATCTGTAAACCCTTTCCGGCACAAGCATGTGCCTGCGGGAAGCCGGGCTGGCAGCAGGGGGAGCCCTCTCTTCTGTATCTGGCACTTTTCACTCATTTTGCCCTTCCAGCAAACCCCAACAAGCAGGCATATTGTTCCCATTTTATAGAGGGAGAAACTGAGATGCAGAGAGATTAAGTGATGTAATTACGATGACAGGGCCCGTGGAACTGGGGTTTGATTCTGTGATTTCACAATGGCAGACTCCGCAATCTTTTCCGGGCTAGCCCATTTACCTTTACCGTTTACCTGTGGGGCAAACGGAGGAGGATGCTGGAAGGCTGGAGGAGGCAGGGCTGGGGGCTGCTACAGTAAAGAGAACCTTGGCCTGGGAGTCTGCAAGACTCCTTCACACGTGAGCTCCGCCTCTCCCCACAGTGCCCATGTAGTGACTGGCAACATGAATGTCAGCTGTCAGTCCCCCCAAGGCAGAAACCCACATTAGCCTGACAACTCCCTCTCCCCCCTTTCCCCTGTCCCAAACCATTCACCTGATGACTTCACCACCCAAATCTCTCTTAAACCCATCCACATCTCTCCATTACCACCTGTACCCACTCTGGTCAGTCCGTCGTCTTCTCTTGTCTAGATGCCAGTAACATTTCCCCTGACCTCCCCTGCCCATTTTTACCCTCTTCGAATCCATTCTCCACAGGATGTCATCATGCTTTCAGGACCCCTCTCAGTGGCTTCCCATGGCTCCCAAGGTAGAATCCTAAATCCTGACTGTGGCCCTGCATGGGGGTGCCACTAGCTACTTCTGCTGCCTTATCTTATATCCAGCACCCCATTATTCAAGTTCTCAGGTGTGCTAGGGAGGCTTTGTAACATTCTCTCTTTGGAAAGCTCTTCCCTAGGTCCTTTCCTTCACCTACAGAGCTTTTAGATGTTTTTTCAATCATAAGGGAGGTCTTCCATCTTCCCAAGACTAATCCGTTCAACTAGTTATATGCTGTTATAGCACAGAGAAGATTCCATCAAAGATGATAATTATACATTGACTTGGGGGGATGGTTGTTCTTGACTACAACTACAAGTTCTAGGAGAGTAGGGAGGGTATATGTTGTTGCTTAAAGGGCCTGGCTCATAGTAGATGCTCATCGAGTCTGTGTCGGCTTGGTGGATGGGTGAATAGGCAGCGACTCAGTGAATGAATGGGTGAGAGAATGGATGGTGAATGAACATATGGTGGCCCTTGGGGGGTGGATAGATGGACAAATGGGAAGTGGATGTGGGTAGGTGGAACCATCTTGGTGGACGGATGGGTATGGATGGGTAGATAGGTGGATGAGTAGATGAAAAGGTAAATGGGTAATAATTGACTCAGGTTTCTAATCTGCAGTGTGTCCTTAGGCCAGCCTCAGTTTCCCTGTGCTTCAAAGAGTGGGTGAGACAGTTGTGAGGCTGTGGGCAGTGTTGGCCCTTTAGAAGCTTCGTCTTTGCTTTTGGTCCACTCTTCATCCTCCGTTACTCTGTTTCTGGGTCTGGAAGTTCAAAGTGGGGAAGAGGCTGGTGCTGCTGATGAAACCAGCCGGTCTCCAGGGAATACAATGGGAGGAGGAGGCCAGCCTGAGAGGCTTTTCGCAAGGAAGGACAGGCTTAGAAGGTTAGGGGTGTGGAACAGTCTCAGGTCCTCCAGCTGGTCACTTGCTGAAATGCAGGGAGAGGAAAGAATATTCATACGTGGCTTTGCTTTCTGACTGTAATGGGCTGCATCTGCGCAGGCATGACTCCTCCTTCCCTGTGCTGTGCCGTCTTCCATGGGGGCACAGTGTCAGCTGAGGCTGGGGAGACAGGCCCAAATGTTGGGTAAGGCCATGGAGCCGGCTCAGGCTGGTGTGGGGGGGGGGGCGGGGGGCACCTGCTTCCTCCAGTTCCTTGTGCACCTACGCCCTGCTCTGCCCTGGCAGGAGCTGCCCAAATACCTCCGGGGCTACCACAAGTGCACGCGGGAGGAAGTACTGCAGCTGGGGGCCCTGATCTACAGGGTCAAGTTCGAGGAGGACAAGTCCTACTTCCCCAGTATCCCCAAGCTGCTACGGGAGCTGGTGCCCCAGGACCTCATCCGGCAGATCTCCCCTGATGACTGGAAGCGGGTGAGTATGGAGGAGGCAGCAGGACTAGAGACACTACTGAATGGGTCTCTGGGCCCCCCACAGGTCAGGGGTAAGGTGCTGGCCAGCAGCCCAAGGAATTCTCTCTTGTGGCCCCTGTGCATGAGGGTGACACCTTTCCATCTTCCCTTCCACTTGCTTTAGTATCCAGTCTTCCAGGCAAAGGACTCACCTGGCTGCTTGGGAGAAATCTATCCTGGTTACCATGGTGACCTGATTGCACTTGATACTCTTTGGCCTACTTGCTTAGGGGAGGGTGTGGAAAGGAGGGAGATCAGGATTCCATTAACTGGGATATAAGAGGGGAGCCCTTCCTGGCCTCTAGGACCCCCAGGCCCTATCCCACCTGCTAACAGTGCAGGTGGGATAGGAGTGATGGGAGAGGCCTCTGACCCATGCTCCCCCGGCAGTCTATCGTCGCCTACTTCAACAAGCATGCAGGGAAGTCCAAGGAGGAAGCCAAGCTAGCCTTCCTAAAGCTCATCTTCAAGTGGCCCACCTTTGGTTCAGCTTTCTTTGAGGTGAAGGTATGTTATGGGTGGCTTCTCAAGTGTGGGGAGTCAAGGAGTGGGGGCAAGAAGGCACAGAAACTCCTCCCCAGGACCGTGGGAAGCAGCCCCGGCCTCTGCCACCTGCGCTGGCAAGAAAAGGAGGGAAATACCCTCAGCTTTGTACCACCTAGGTGTTTCAGCCTGGGGATGAGGAACCACCAGGAGTTCAGCCTGGGAGGGGAGGCAGATAGGTAATGGAGAATGAACTGTGCTGTGTGTGACAAGGGGGGAGTCCTCATCAAGGTGGGGGAGTCTCAGAGGCCTACCCAGACTGTGAAGGCTGAGGGGGCAAAACCTGCATTTTCCTGGAAGACCCTGGGGAGAGCTCCTGGCAGAGGGCCTAGCATGAGCACAGGAAGTGCAAGTGGTTGAGTATGGATGGTCGTAGGGTATGAGGCACACAGACTGGTAAGACAGCTTGGCAAACAGGCAAGGGGGTTAGGTTTCCTCCTGCAGGTGGTGGCTGACCCTGGAGGGTTCTGAACAGTGTTGATGGGGCCAGAAGTGCATTCTGACTGCAGGGTGGGGTGGGGGTGGGCCTGAGAGGCAGGGGCGAGGCAGGAAAATGGTGGACAGGCTGGCAGAAGTGTGGGGATAGGTCGGGATGGAGAGAAGGGGATGGCTTGGTTACATACCTTGGAAGGGGGCCTTTTGAGAAGTCTGGCTGTGCAAGGAAGAAAGGGAGGCACAGAGATAAGCTGGAGGCAGGGGTAGGGTTCAGAGAGGGTTTTTAAATATGAAAGACATTTGGGCTGAGAGAGGAGATAGCCCAGACTCCTAGAAGAGCAGGAGTGAAGGGATAAACTGTCACCAGGAAGAGTGGGGGATGGGATCATTTGGGGACCCATAAAGGGACCTGGGTGGCACCGAGGGCCCAGCAGAGGTGGGAACCATGAGGCTGTGGCAGGGTTGCCAGCTCTGCTACATGCCTGGCATGGAGCCGGCAGCAAGAGAGGGCAACTTAGTCCTAGCACCCAGCTTTTCCTGCTCTGGGCTGCCCCAGCTAGAGGTGATGGTTTCTGGCTCTCTTTGCTAGCAAACTACGGAGCCAAACTTCCCTGAGATCCTCTTAATTGCCATCAATAAGTACGGGGTCAGCCTCATCGATCCCAGAACCAAGGTGAGCACTGACCGGGGAGAGCAGGGGTGGGGAAGTGGACTTCTCTGCCTGCACCTCTAACAACAGTCTCAGGACCCAACCCCCAAAGAGCCCCTGCCAGCCACCATCCTCACTTGATCTGCCCTCTTGGCCACCCATCTTGAGAGGCTGTGTTTGCTTTGTCCATTTCCTTGCCTGCTCCATCAAAACTGCTCTCCTAGAGTTATTAGCCAACGCCTTGCTACTCAGTCCACTGAACTTTTTAGTACTTGGCCTGTAAGCATCACTGGACCCTATCAACCACCCCTTCCTTCAACAGTGCTCTCTGTCCCTATTGGTCAGGATGGCAGGCTGCATGCTAGCAGGGGAGGGGGGCAGGGTGTAACCACTGCTCACATCCCTGGGCCAGAGCAGTCCTCACCAAGGGAACCAGGAAGCACAATCCTACTACATACCCAGGAAGGATACAACTGGACCATTGGCCACCACCTTCCGCTTGTGCTCATGTGCCCCACATTCCTGGTTTTTCTCTTATCTCTCTTGGTCATTCTTCTCACATACTTTAATGGGATTCTTCTCCACCCACACATATCATGCTCCAGAGGCTGTCCTTGTCACCTTCCTCCTCAGGACCCCCTCATTCATGATCACCATTGCAGATTCTTCCAGGCTTTTCAATTTCCAGTTCCAGCTCCACATGCCCCACAGCCTCCCAGACTTCCCTGGGTGTCCCACCATCTGGCCCCAAATGAGGCAAGGAGGCCAGAGGTATCTGCTTCCCCCAGCAGCTCCATGGCAGAGCTGGCTTCTATCTTCTTGCTCCTTATCTTGTCTGAGGACCCAAGGCCTTTCCGGTGGGTGGTATCTGTGGGCTAGAACTCAGGGAAGTGAGGCCAGAGGGTCCAGACGGTGCAGCTTCAGACTTTCTCTGCTTCCCCAGGACATCTTGACCACTCATCCCTTCACCAAGATCTCCAACTGGAGCAGTGGCAACACCTACTTCCACATCACCATTGGGAACCTGGTGCGCGGGAGCAAACTGCTCTGTGAGACATCATTGGTGAGAGCTCTTCTGTTTAGGCCTGGTGGGCTTCCCTGCTTTGCCTATAGCTCCTGCTATCATCTGTCTCCAGAACAGACAAGAGAGTGCCTGGCTTGGCCTGAGATTAGGATCAAGGATCAGACTGGGCCAAAGTCAGGTCACTTTGAGGCTCAGCTTAGGTCTGGGAAAGGGGCTTAATTTGGGGCTGAGGAACAGACCCCTCATTTAATAATTATTTGTTGAGTGACTTTAGTACTAATCTGGGGACTGAGACTTTAGCCCCTGAGTTCAACAGTGGACCCATTAGCAATGAGGTTTCTTCGACTGAGCCGAACTTCAAAGGCATGGCTCAACTGGTAGAGCCTTTAGAGTCAGCAGTATTTAAGAGATCTATAAGCCAGGGCCTTCATGTGGGGTCCTAACAACTTAGAACCTTAGAGATCTGGTGGGATGAGTCCATTCCATCAGGTGTACAGCTGGGGAGACTGAGTCCAGAGTAGGACAGGATTCTCCTTTGTCCAGGGCTCTGCCCTCTGCAGTTTCCTGGGAGGGTTCTGGGTCTCAGTGCACTGGTCCTGTCACACTTTTTGCTGTGTTTATCTTCTTGTTGCTGTTTCCAGGGCTACAAGATGGATGACCTCCTGACTTCCTATATTAGTCAGATGCTTACGGCCATGAACAAACAGCGGGGCTCCAGGAGTGGCAAGTGAACAGTGAGGGAGGTGGTGCTGGCTCGGGCCCATTAGCTGCCTCTGCAGGTGGGGGAGGACTTTGCCATCTGGGCAGGGAGGCTGGGCCAGGTGGCCACCACTGATTATACCAACTTGGCTTCCTATCCTTCTTCCAGCGAGGCAGACTTGCTGGGATGCAGAACTCCCCTTGATCTACTGCTGAGGGTTGGTTCTAGTCCCAGCTTGCCGTGGCCTTCCCAGTTGTAAGAGCCTGTGCTCCTTGGATGCCTTTCTTAGACCCGTCCTACCATGTGACCTCTTTTGACTCTCTGTGCACCACTGCAACAGGGAATCAAAAGGACAACTTGGTTCTCCATACTGGGACCAACCAAACCAAGAATATTCTGAAACCTAAGGGACTGGCTTAATTCCTGTACATCCAGGACCCTCAGCTGGGATGGGGGAGACAGACCACTTTTATATATTGTAGTGTGAGTGCTGAGCCCCTGTGCTGGTTTCCCCTGATCACCTCAAGGTATAAAGTATGTGTTTAATCTTCTGACCCTATAGTGTCCTTGCTGGGGGAAGGGGAGAGAGTGGGGGAGTGTGTATGGGACAAAGACAGGGCCCTGGGGGGAGTGGCCTGTGTAAGTATCTCCTTAGTCTGTGTGTGGAGGGCTAAGCTTGTCTGGGTTTGGGGGTAGGGGTGCCTGAGCCCAAGGCGGGCTTGAAAGGGGCTTAAAGGGACTGCTGGGACCAGGGTGGGGTGGGAGGAAATGTTGGGACATCAGTCTGAGAGGTAGGGACCTAAGTGTGCAGGGGCTGGGGATCTAAAGGAGGAATCAGCTTCTGGGCCCTAACTAGGGCCAGTGGAGCCAGAGTGGCCCTTGCATCTGGTCAGAAACATCTCCTTAGTTCGCAAGAAAGATGGTGCTTTGGATTAAAACCCCCATGTCCTGAGAGTGCCTATAAAATGTTACTTTGTGACCAGGATGACACAAGCAAGTTGGGCTATCTGGGACGGTATGGGGGTGGGGTCTTCAGACAGGGAAGGTGTCATGTGGGGGTGGGGCATCCTCCTAGACTGTGGCTAGGAGGAGAGCCTGCCTAGAAAAGCAACAGTGGAGAATCCTCTCGAAGAGGGCATGTTTCTGATCAGCCCCAAAGGTCCCCTAATACTGCAGCAGAGCAGAATCCTTAAGTGTCTTGGGTCCTCTGCATCTGGATGCCCAAACACTCCACAGGGAATGCTATTCCCAGGCCACCTGTGTGGGAGGGGCTGCTTGTGACAATGGAGGACTCAAACCAGACAGCCCTGCTTCCCGGGGTGACCATGTGCTGTCGGAGACAGCTTTGCCCCACCAATGTTCACACGGTTCTGCAGGAAGCCCAGGATCAATCTGAACCAGAAGAAAGGTACTGTGATGGTCTGCCCCGACACCATCATATCGATGGAGATACAGAAGCTCAGAGGAGGAGTGTGAATAGGTAAAAGTCACATGGAACTCAGTTCACAGCTTCTAACATTTAGCTCTCAGACACAAGGGGCTCTAGATGCTTGTTCTATGCTCTAGCTCCCCTTCAAGGCCTAGGGCTGGTGGGTGGGCACAGAATTATGCCCATGATCTCACTGCACACTAGATCACCGTGTGTGTGTGGGTGTGTGATGGGGGTGGGGGGGATAAGTTCTTTCTTTCTCCTAATTCATAATCATGCCTATGCTACTTCTCATTCACTGACTCAGGACAGCATCACTTTTACACTCATCCCCTAGTCTCTGTCAGCCTGAGTGATCACACAGGGGTCCAAATAATACATTATTTACTTCCTTGGTTCCCGAGAGGTTGCCTTTATTCCCATGCTCATGTGCACAAAGCCATTCCTTTAGCAGGGAGTACCATGAAGGGTTAGGATGAGAAACCCTGTAACATCAGAGAACTAGCTCCAGCTCCAAGACCACAACTCCCTTGTTCCCCTCCCCCTTGAGATGCATTCTTTATGGAAGGCACTAGACCAGAATGGTCATCCTGAGAGCCTCAATGGCCCTTCTGCACTCCCTTCTTGACTACTCCCCACCATCACCACACTTACGCACAGAGAGGAAGAGGGAGGAGAAGGCAAGGTATGACTAAATTTTCTCCACAGGCATCCTTTAGGAGGAGGAGGACATGCTAGAAAAGGAATGCACTATAGAAAAGGATTCCTGGCAGGAGGTTAAATCCGATGGGGGTCTCCTGGGATTTTCAGGATGGAGGCCTCGTTGGTGGGCACTGTGAATCCCAGGGTTTCTGTGGCGGGGGGGGCGGTCAATGTGATTCAGTGGAGGGGGTCTGTCGGATGACGCCCCTGGCGGAGAACATTGGTGGTTAGATGTTCTTCTTAGGGAACGCTGGTGGTTTGACTTTCCCCCTGGGGGATACTGGTGGTTTGATCTTCCCCCTGTGGGACCCCAGTGGTTTGATCTCCCCCTTGGGGGACACTGGTAGTTAGATCTCCTTGGGGGACATCGGTGGCTTGAACTTCCCCTGGTGGGGTCACTGGTGGTTTCATATCCTCCTTGGAGGGATAGTGCTGGTCTGAGGGCCTCATGCTTGGGGGCTTCTGTGACACAGAGGGAGTTTGGATATCTGAAAGTTTTAGTAATTGAGGGTGGCTGGAAGGTGGCCATGGTCCAGGGGTATCCCGTGACTCATTTTCTATGTCAGGGGCTGGTTCCTGAGTATCTGTAGGGGATAGAAAAGACATAACACACTCTTTAGTGTCACTTCCCCATCTGTGTGCTGTGTGGTGAACTTACAGTCCTCTCTTAAGTGTTAGAACCACCCTCACTCCCTTAGGCTCATTCTTCTAAAATCCTCCCCGAAGATTTTGGGCAAACTTTTAAGTGGCCCTCCAATTCTGCCTCGGGCAGAAAAAGTCCATTATGGAACAGTATGGAAGCTCCAAAGGAAGCTCTCTAAAAGTAGCATTTGCTTAAAGAATACATATTTTACAATAATTGCTTTCAAATCAGTATAGAGAGAAGAAGGAACATGTTTCGCCACTAGAATGGGAGCCTATTGAGGCCAGAGACCTTTGACTTGCTTACCACTATATCCCTGGTACCCAAAAAATGTCACATACTAGGTGCTTGATAAATATTTTTTGACTAATTGACTGATGGAAAAACTGGCATTAGAGGGCGCCTGGGTGGCTCAGTGGGTTAAAGCCTCTGCCTTCGGCTTAGGTTGTGATCTCTGGGTCCTGAGATCGAGCCCTGCATCGGGCTCTCTGCTTGGCAAGGAGCCTGCTTCCCCCTCTCTCTGCCTACCTCTATTTGTGATCTCTCTCTGTCAAATAAATAAAATCTTAAAAAACTGGCATTAGAGAATTCAGACCTACTCTCCTTAGAGCAAATTTTTTAAATGGTTAAAACACAAAGAAACAGCAAAATTCTTTGAGTTAACAATACAGTGAGGACTTATGGGGACCAAATCAGGAAGAATGTGAAAATCCAAAAAGGTAAGCCCAGAGTGAACTGTACACGGTCTATAAGAAATTCACTTTAGATACAAAGGCACAAATAAGTGAAATAAAACAATGTAAAAATAAAAACCTTGCTAATACTACTAAAATTTTTGATGGAGGTGCTATTAATATCACACAAAGTATACTGTAGAACAAGAATATTACCAGGGATAATGGTCATTTTCTAATGATAAAGAGGTCACTTCACCAAGAAGACATAACTCTAAATGTTTACACACCTATCAACAGTGTTTCAAAACACATGAAGCAAGACACGACTGCAAAGAGAAATCTACAGTTATACTTAGGATTTAAATACTCCATTCTCAATAACCAATAGAACTAGGCAGAAAATCAATACGATATAAAACACTTGAAAAACACTACTGGTTCTAGTCCAAGATGGTGATGTAAGAAGACGCTGAACTCACCTATTTGTAGGGCAACTTCTCCTCAAGATGACCTGAGGGCTGACCGGCAGCTTCTTCACCATAAAAGGAACCACACAGAGAATGGCAAGAGAGACCGAGGCACAGTAAGGAAGAGAACCCCTGCACCAACTCTGCGAACTGCAGTGGCACAGAGTGGATAGTACTGAGGGCTTATGAACAAATTTGTCTGCCCTGAGGTGCAGAAAAAGAAAAAAAAGCCTTGGTTTAAAAGGGCAACTAGAATATAAAAGAACCAGTCATAGAACCCTCTCTGGATAACAGGAGCTGGCAAGTGCCTTGATAGTGTAGATGGAGACAGAGTCTGGGCTGTAGCTGGCCTGTCTCAGTGAGCCCTGGAGCCCTAGCCCACACCAGCCTAGGCCAACCCTCTGAGGCAGCCCCCGTGTAGCACACACCGGGACAGCCCTGGTCAGCGCTCACGGAAGTTACAGCCATCCTGCCATGGTGACATAGCTGTGAAGCTCCCTGGAACACCCTGTTTGGCTCCAGACAACTTGCTAAGGTACCCCTGGCACAGATGCACACCTCAGCTCAGCCCCTGAACTGAGCACCCTGGAACACCCGGGCCTGCACCCACTTCAGCGTCAGTAGTACCGCCAGAGCACTGACTGTAGGGAGAATCCCAAGACCACCCCTGCCCACACCCACTTCAGCTTCGGCCCACCAGAGTGCTCCGGAACCCCCAACCCATAACCAGCCAGAGTCACAGGCACAACATACACGAGGGATGAGATGACCATAAACAAGACCATTCCTCTTAGTTTAGGAGAAGTAGCTTTTCTGCCTAATTTATAGAAACAAACACAAAGTTGAGCAAAATGAGACAGAGGAATATGCTGCAAATGAAAGAACAAGACAAAAACCTCAGAAAATGAACTAAATAAAAGGTAGATAACCAATCTACCTGATAGTTCAGAGTGATGGTCATGAAGATGTTCAACAGACTGGAGAGAATAGTAGATGAACTTTGAACTTCAACAAAGGGAAACATAAAAAGGGCCACAGTTTAAGAACACAACAATTTAAATGAAAAACACTAGAAGGAATCAACAGATTAGAGGATGCAGAAGAACAAAGCAGACATCTGGAAGACAGGGTAATGGAGAGCACCTGAGTTAAATAGCAAAAAGAAAAAAGAATTTTAAGATTTTATTATTTTCTTAAAGTAATCCCTGTACCCAAACACAAAGCCTAAATCCAGCATGAGAAGGGAAATAATAAAGATTAGGCCAAAAATCAATGACAGAAATAAAAAAAAATAGATCAACAAAGCTAGTTGAGCTTAGAACTCAACCCTGAGATCAAGAGTCACACACTACCAACTAAACCAGCTGGGCACCCTGAGAAAAAAGAATTTTAAAAAATGAGGATAGGATAAGAGGTCTCTTGAGCAACATCAAAAGAACAAATGCTTGCATTACAGGGATTCCAGAAGGAGAAGAGAGAAAGGCAGAAAACTTATCTGAAGAAACAACTGAAAACTTCCATAACCCCAGGAAGCAAACAGATATCCAGGTTTAGGATAAAGCACATAAAGTTGAAAACAAGATGAACCCAATGAGTCAAAACCATGACACACAGTAATTAAAATGTCAAAGTTCAATTTTTTTTTTTTTTTTAAGCAGAGAAGCAACTAGTAATGTACAAGGGAAAATTCATAAGGCTATCAACTGATTGATATCAATCTGGTTTTTCAGCAGAATTTTTGCAGGCCACAAGTGGCCTGATGTATTTAAAGTAATGAAAGGAAAAAACATTCAACCAACAATAATCTACCTGGAAAGACTACTATTCAGAATTGAAGGGAAGGTAAAGAGTTTCCAAAACAAAAGTTAAAGGAGTTATCGCCACTACACTGGCCTTACAAGAAATGTTAAAGGGACAAAAAAAGTTGTAAGAAACTTATGAAAGGAAAAAAAATTCATGAGTAAAAGCAAACATACAGTAAAGGCAGTAGTGCAATCACTTGTAGTAAAATCAAATATATCTAAAATATTAAGGGGACTCACAAAAATGACTATGTAATCATAAAACATGGAGGGTGGGACTAAAAAGTTCCTTTTCAAAATGTTCAAATTTAAGTGACTATCAACATAATAGACTGGTATGCACTTAGAGTGTTACATATGAACTTCATGGTAAACGCAAAGCAAAACCCTGTAATAGATACACTAAAGCCATCAATCACAAGAAAGAGTACAGGAGAAGAAAGGAACAGAGAAGAACGATAAAAACAACTGTAAAACAATTAACAAAATGGCAATAATTACATACCTATCAATGATTAAATATACATGGTCTAAATGCTTTAATCAAATGACATAGGGTGATGAAATGGTTAAAAAAAAAAAAAAAAAAAGACCAAGCTACATGCTGCCTACAAGAGACTCAGTTCAGACCGAAAGACACAAACAGACTGAAAGTGAAGCAATGGACAAACATTCCATGCAAATACAAGGGGAAAAAAAAACAGAGTAGCAATCCCTATATTAGACAAAATAGACTTTAAAACAAGACTGTAATGAGACATAAAAGAAGGGCATTACATAATGATAAAAGGATCAATCCAAGAAGAGGATATAACAATTGTAAATATCAATGCATCAACACTGGAGCACCTATATATACATAGAGCAAATGTTAACATCTATAAAGGGAGAAATTAACAGAAATTAACCTAACCTTACACCTAAAAAAGCCAGAAAAAGAACAACAAATAAAGCCTAAATCCAGCAAAAGAAGGGATAAAGATTAGGCCAAAAATCAATGACATAGAAATAAAAAAAAAAAAAAAACCAACAGTAGAACAGATCAACAAAACTAGTAGCTGATTCTTTGAAAGAATAAACAAAATTGATAACCCCCTAGCCAGGCTTATCAAAAAGAAAAAGAGAAAGAACCCAAACAAAATCATGAATGAAAGAGGAGAGATCACAACCAACACCAAAGAAATACAATTATAAGAGAATATTATGAGCAATTATATACCAACAAATTAGACAATCTGGAAGAAATGGGTAAATTCTTAGAAACATACAAACTACCAAAACTGAAACAGGAAAAAATAGAAAATCTGAACAGACCCATAATCAGCAAAAAACTGAATCAGAATTTTAAAAATCTCCCCAAAAACAAGACTCCAGAGCTGGATGGTTTCCTAGGGAAATTCTACCAAACATTTAAAGATTAACATCGATCAGAGACAGAGCCGAGGAGTGAGCCCTAAGCTCGGGGTTACCTTGAACCGGTCGCAGGCTCGGTCAGCTCGGAGTGCGGCTGGAGGCAGGGTGATGGGAGTAATTGGGTGCTGTTCTCTGAGGGCGCACTGAGGAGTGGGGCCCCGGGCTCTCGGCTCCTCCAGGCCGGAGACTGGGAGGCCGCCATCTTCATTCCTGTCCTCCAGAACTCTACGGAAAGCGCTCAGGGAACAAAAGCTCCCGAAAGCAAATCCGAGCTGATTACTCGGCCTGGCCCTTGGTAAGGGCGGTGCAACTCCGCCTGGGGCAAAGACACTTGAGAATCACTACAACAGGCCCCTCCCCCAGAAGATCAACAAGAAACCCAGCCAGAACCAAGTTCACCTACCAAGGAGTGCAGTTTCAATACCAAGGAGAGCAGTGGAATTCCAGAGGAGGAGAAAGCAAAGCACAGAACTCATGGCTTTCTCCCCATGATTCTTTAACCTTGCAGTTAATTTAATTTTTTTTCTTTTTCAATTTTTTTTCCTCTTCTTCTGCTAAATTTTTTTCAACTTTGACCCTTTTCTTTTTTAACGTTTTTTAACTAGTTAATCTAATATATATATATTTTTTCCTTTTTATATTTTTTCTTTATTGGTTTTCTTTTTTTAATTGTTTTTTTTTTTTTTTCTTTTTTCTTTCTGAACCTTTTTATCCCCTTTCTCCCCACTCACGATTTGGGATCTCTTCTGATTTGGCTAAAGCATATTTTCCTGGGGTTGTTGCCACCCTTTTAGTATTTTACTTGCTCCTTCATAAGCTCTTATCTGGACAAAATGACAAGGCGGAAAAATTCACCACAAAAAAAAAGAACAAGAGGCAGTACCGAAGGCGAGGGACCTAATCAATACAGACATTGGTAATATGTCAGATCTAGAGTTCAGAATGACGATTCTCAAGGTTCTAGCCGGGCTCGAAAAAGGCATGGAAGATATTAGAGAAACCCTCTCGGGAGAGATAAAAGCCCTTTCTGGAGAAATAAAAGAACTAAAATCTAACCAAGTTGAAATTAAAAAAGCTATTAATGAGGTGCAATAAAAAATGGAGGCTCTCACTGCTAGGATAAATGAGGCAGAAGAAAGAATTAGTGATATAGAAGACCAAATGACAGAGAATAAAGAAGCTGAGCAAAAGAGGGACAAACAGCTACTGGACCACGAGGGGAGAATTCGAGAGATAAGTGACACCATAAGACGAAACGACGTTAGAATAATTGGGATTCCAGAAGAAGAGGAAAGAGGGGAGCAGAAGGTATATTGGAGAGAATTATTGGAGAGAATTTCCCCAATATGGCAAAGGGAACAAGCATCAAAATCCAGGAGGTTCAGAGAACCCCCCTCAAAATCAATAAGAATAGGTCCACACCCCGTCACCTAATAGTAAAATTTACAAGTCTTAGTGACAAAGAGAAAATCCTGAAAGCAGCCCGGGAAAAGAAGTCTGTAACATACAATGGTAAAAATATTAGATTGGCAGCAGACTTATCCACAGAGACCTGGCAGGCCAGAAAGAGCTGGCATGATATATTCAGAGCACTAAACGAGAAAAACATGCAGCCAAGAATACTATATCCAGCTAGGCTATCATTGAAAATAGAAGGAGAGATTAAAAGCTTCCAGGACAAACAAAAACTGAAAGAATTTGCAAACACCAAACCAGCTCTACAAGAAATATTGAAAGGGGTCCTCTAAGCAAAGAGAGACCCTAAAAGTAGTAGATCAGAAAGGAACAGAAACAATATACAATAACAGTCACCTTACAGGCAATACAATGGCACTAAATTCATATCTCTCAATACTTGAATGGGCTAAATGCCCCAATCAAAAGACACAGGGTATCAGAATGGATAATAAAAAAAAAACCCCATCTATATGTTGCCTACAAGAAACTCATTTTAGAACCAAAGACACCTCCAGATTTCAAGTGAGGGGGTGGAAAAGAATTTACCATGCTAATGGACATCAGAAGAAAGCAGGAGTGGCAATCCTTATCTCAGATCAATTAGATTTTAAGCCAAAGACTATAATAAGAGATGAGGAAGGACACTATATCATACTCAAAGGATCTGTCCAACAAGAAGATCTAACAATTTTAAATATCTATGCCCCTAACGTGGGAGCAGCCAACTATATAAACCAATTAATAACAAAATCAAAGAAACACATCAACAATAATACAATAATAGTAGGGGACTTTAACACTCCCTTCACTGAAATGGACAGATCATCCAAGCAAAAGATCAACAAGGAAATAAAGATATATTTAGAACATCACAGATATATTTAGAACATTTCATCCCAAAGCAACAGAATACACATTCTTCTCTAGTGCACATGGAACATTCTCCAGAATAGATCACATCCTTGGTCCTAAATCAGGTCTCAACCAGTATCAAAAGATTGGGATCATTCCCTGCATATTTTCAGACCACAATGCTCTGAAGCTAGAACTCAATCACAAGAGGAAATTTGGAAAGAACCCAAATACATGGAGACTAAACAGCAGCCTTCTAAAGAATGAATGGGTCAACCAGGAAATTAAAGAAGAATTGAAAAAATTCATGGAAACAAATGATAATGAAAACACAACGGTTCAGAATCTGTGGGACACAACAAAGGCAGTCCTGAGAGGAAAATATATAGCGGTACAAGACTTTCTCAAGAAACAAGAAAGGTCTCAGTTACACAACCTAACCCTACACCTAAAGGAACTGGAGAAAGAACAAGAAAGAAACCCTAAACCCAGCAGGAGAAGAGAAATCATAAAGATCAGAGCAGAAATCAATGAAATAGAAACAAACAAACAAACAAAAAAAAAACAATAGAACAAATCAACGAAACTAGGAGCTGGTTCATTGAAAGAATTAATAAGATTGATAAACCCCTGGTGAGACTCATCAAAAAGAAAAGAGAAAGGACCCAAATAAATAAAATCATGAATGAAAGAGGAGAGATCACAACTAACACCAAAGAAATACAGACAATTATAAGAACATACTATGAGCAACTCTACGCCAACAGATTTGACAATCTGGAAGAAATGGATGCATTCCTAGAGACACATAAACTACCACAACTGAACCAGGAAGAAATAGAAAGCCTGAACAGACCCATAACCAGTAAGGAGATTGAAACAGTCATCAAAAATCTCCAAACAAACAAAAGCCCAGGGCCAGATGGCTTCCCGGGGGAATTCTACCAAACATTTAAAGAAGAACTAATTCCTATTCTCCTGAAACTGTTCCAAAAAATAGAAATGGACGGAAAACTTCCAAACTCATTTTATGAGGCCAGCATCACCTTGATCCCAAAACCAGACAAGGATCCCATCAAAAAAGAGAACTACAGACCAATATCCTTGAACACAGATGCAAAAATTCTCACCAAATACTAGCCAATAGGATTCAACAGTACATTAAAAGGATTATTCACCACGACCAAGTGGGATTTATTCCAGGGCTGCAAGGTTGGTTCAACATCCGCCAATCAATCAATGTGATATAACACATTAATAAAAGAAAGAACAAGAACCATATGATAACTCTCCATAGATGCTGAAAAAGCATTTGACAAAGTACAGCATCCCTTCCTGATCAAAACTCTTCAAAGTGTAGGGATAGAGGGCACATACCTCAATATTATCAAAGCCATCTATGACAAACCCACCGCAAATATCATTCTCAATGGAGAAAAACTGAAAGCTTTTCCGCTAAGGTCAGGAACACGGCAGGGATGTCCGTTATCACCATTGCTATTCAACATAGTACTAGAAGTCCTAGCCTCAGCAATCAGACAACAAAAGGAAATCAAAGGCATCCAAATCGGCAAAGAAGAAGTCAAAGAAGAAGACATCCAGATGGCCAACAGACACATGAAAAAGTGCTCCACATCACTCGGCATCAGGGAAATACAAATCAAAACCACAATGAGATATCACCTCACACCAGTCAGAATGGCTAAAATTAACAAGTCAGGAAACGACAGATGCTGGCGAGGATGCGGAGAAAGGGGAACCCTCCTACACTGTTGGTGGGAATGCAAGCTGGTGCAACCACTCTGGAAAACAGCATGGAGGTTCCTCAAAATGTTGAAAATAGAACTACCCTATGACCCAGCAATTGCACTGCTGGGTATTTACCCTAAAGATACAAACGTAGTGATCCGAAGGGGCACGTGCACCCAAATGTTTAGAGCAGCAATGTCTACAATAGCCAAACTATGGAAAGAACCTAGATGTCCATCAACAGACGAATGGATAAAGAAGATGTAGTATATATACACAATGGAATACTATGCAGCCATCAAAAGAAATGAAATCTTGCCATTTGCGACGACGTGGATGGAACTAGAGGGTATCATGCTTGGCGAAATAAGTCAATTGGAGAAAGACAACTATCATATGATCTCCCTGATATGAGGAAGAGGAGATGCAACATGGGGGGTTAAGGGGGTAGGAGAAGAATAAATGAAACAAGATGGGATTGGGAGGGAGAAAAACCATAAGTGACTCTTAATCTCACAAAACAAACTGAGGGTTGATGAGGGGAGGGGGGCTTGGGAGAGGGAGGGTGGGGTTATGGACATTGGGGAGGGTATGTGCTATGGTGAGTGCTGTGAAGTGTGTAAACCTGGCGATTCACAGACCTGTACCCCTGGAGATAAAGATATATGTTTATAAAAAATAAAATTTAATTAAAAAAAAGTGATTTGAAGGCATATGCACCCTAGGGTCCTATTGCAGCAATGGCCACAATAGTCTAACTATGGAGAGAGACCAATGTCCATTCACCAATGAATGGGTAAAGAATATATGCTATAACCACTCTGGAAAACAGCAAGGAGGTTCCTCAAAAAGTTGAAAATAGAGTCCCCCTATGACCCAGCAATTGCACTACTGGGTATTTACCCTAAAGATACAAATGTAGTGATCCAAAGGGGCATGTGCACCCGAGTGTTTATAGAAGCAATGTCCACAATAGCCAAACTATGGAAAGAACCTAGATGTCCATCAACAGAGGAATGGATAAAGAAGAAGATGTGGTGTGTATACACACACACACACACACACACACACACACACACACACACACACACTGGAATACTATGCAGCCATCAAAAGAAATAAAATCTTGCCATTTGTGACGACATGGATGGAACTAGAGGATATTATGCTTAGTGAAATAAGTCAATTGGAGAAAGATAACTATCATATGATCTCCCTGATATGAGGAAGTTGAGAAGCAACTTGGGGGGTATGGGGGATAGGAAAAGAATAAATGAAACAAGATGGGATCAGGAGGGAGACAAACCATAAGAGACTCTTAATCTCACAAAACACACTGAAGTTTGCTGGGGGGAGGCGGGAGGGAGAGGGTGTTTGGGTTATAGACATTGGGGAGGGTATGTGCTATGGTGAGTGCTGTGAAGTGTGTAAACCTGGCGATTCACAGACTTGTACCCCTAGGGCTAATAATACATTATATGTTAATAATAATAAAAACTAATAAAATCTAGTCACTTAAAAAAAAAGAATATGTGTTATATAAGCAATGGAATATTACTCAGCCATCAGAAAGAATGAAATCATGCCATTTGCAATGACAGAATGGAGCTAGAGTGTATGTTAAGGGAAATAAGTCAGTCAGAGAAAGACAAATGCCATATGATTTCATTCATATGTAGAATTTAAAAACAAAACATGAACATAGGTGAAGGGAAGGAAAAATAAGATAAAAACAGACAGAGAGAGGCAAAATATACAAGACTCTTAACTACTCTGTCAACTGAGGGTTGACAGAGGGAAGGGAGTTGGGGGTGGGCTAAATGGGTGATGGGCATTATGGCGGGCACTTGTCATGAGCACTGGGTGTTATATGTAAGTGAACAATCACTACATTCTACACCTGAAACTGATACTAGACTATATGTTAAATAACCTGAGTTTAAAATCTAAAAAGGAAAACAATTCTACTAAAAAAAAAAAACCCTAGGGATAAACTTAAACCAAGGAGATAAAAGACCTGTACTCTGAAAACCACTATGAGATAACACTTTTTACCTGTCAGAATGGCTAGAATCATAAAGAGGGATCATGCACCACTGGTAGATTTAGAAATTGATTCAGCCACTGTGGAAAACAGTACAGAGTTTCCTCAGAACATTAAAGATAGAAATACTATACAATCCAGTAATTCCACACTGGGTGTTTACCCAAAGAAAACTAAAACACTAATTTGAAAAGATATATGCACCCCTATGTTTACTGCAGTGTTATTTACAATAGCCATGATATAGAACCAACATAAATGTCCACTGATAGACAAATGGATGAATACACACACACACACACACACACACACAAACACACACACTGGAATGTTACTCAGCCATTCAAAAGAATGAGCTCTTGACATCTGCAACAATATGGATGAATTTAGATGGTTCATCTAATAGTCAATTTTCTTGTAATAGCCTTGTTTGGTGACCGATGGTAGCTACATTGTGCTAAGTGAAATAGGTCAGACAGAGGAAGACAAATACCATATGATTTCACCTATATGTGGACTCTAAAAAACAAATGAAGAAAATAAGCAGAAAAAGACCCATAAAGAATCATGTCATCTGCGAAGAGAGAGAGTTTGACTTCTTCATTGCCAATTTGGATACCTTTTATTTCTCTTTGTTGTCTGATTGCTGTTGCTAGGACTTCTAATACTATGTTGAACAAGAGTGGTGAGAGTGGGCATCCTTGTCGTGTTCCTGATCTCAGCGGGAAGACTGCAAGCTTTTTCCCATTGAGGATGATATTTGCTGTGGGTTTTTCATAGATAGATTTGATGAAGTTCAGGAATGTTCCCTCTATCCCTATACTTTGAAGCGTTTTAATCAGGAACGGATGCTGGATTTTGTCAAATGCTTTTTCTGCATCAATTGAGAAGACCATGTGGTTCTTCTCTCTTCTCTTATTAATTTGTTCTATCACATTGATTGATTTGCGAATGTTGAACCATCCTTGTAGCCCAGGAATGAATCCCACCTGGTCATGGTGGATAATCTTTTTAATGTGCTGTTGGATCCTGTTTGCTAGGATCTTGTTGAGAATCTCAGCATCCATATTCATCAGTGATATTGGTCTGAAATTCTCTTTTTTGGTAGGGTCTTTGCCTGGTTCGGGGATCAGGGTAATGCTGGCTTCATAGAAAGAGTCTGGAAGTTTTCCTTCTGCTTCAATTTTTTGAAACAGCTTCAGAAGAATAGGTGTTATTTCTTCTTTGAAAGCTTGGTAGAATTCCCCAGGGAATCCGTCAGGTCCTGGGCTCTTGTTTTTTGGGAGGTTTTTGATCACTGCTTCAATCTCGTTACTAGATATCAGTCTATTTAGGTTGTCGATTTCTTCCTGGTTCAATTTTGGGAGTTTACAGTTTTCCAGGAATGCATCCATTTCATCTAGGTTGCTTAGCTTATTGGAATATAACTGTTGATAATAACTTTTTTTTTTAAAAGATTTTATTTATTTATTTGAGAGAGAGACAGTGAGAGAGAGCATGAGCGAGGAGAAGGTCAGAGAGAGAGAAGCAGACTCCCCGTGAAGTTGGGAGCCCGATGCGGGACTCGATCCCAGGACTCCAGGATCATGACCTGAGCTGAAGGCAGTCGTCCAACCAACTGAGCCACCCAGGCGTCCCTGATAATAACTTCTGATGATTGTTTCTACTTCCTTGGTGTTAGTTGTGATCTCTCCCTTTTCATTCATAATTTTATTATTTGGGCTTTCTCTCTTTTCTTTTGGATTAGTGTGGCCAATGGTTTATCGATCTTATTGATTCTTTCAAAAAACCAGCTTCTAGTTTCATTGATACGTTCTACTGTATCTCTGGTTTCTACCTCATTGATCTCAGCTCTAATCTTGATGATTTCCCTTCTTATGTGTGGAGTTGGTTTGATTTGTTGTTGATTCTCCAGTTCTTTAAGGTGTAGAGACAGCTGCTGCTTTCTGGATTTTTCAATTTTTTGAGGGAGGCTTGGATGGCTATGTATTTCCCCCTTAGGACCGCCTTTGCTGTATCCCATAGGTTTTGGACTAAAGTGTCTTCATTCTCATTGGTTTCCATGAATTGTTTCAGTTCTTCTTTGATCTCCTGGTTGATCCAAGCATTCTTAAGCAAGGTGGTCTTTAGCTTCCAGGTGTTTGAGTTCCTTCTGAACTTCTCCTTGTGATTGAGCTCCAGTTTCAAAGCATTGTGATCTGAGAATATGCAGGGAATAATCTCAGTCTTTTGGTATCGGTTGAGTCCTTATTTGTGACCCAGTATGTGGTCTATTCTTGAGAAGGTTCCATGTGCACTTGAGAAGAATGAGTATTCTGTTGTTTTAGGGTGGAATGTTCTGTATATATCTATGAGGTCCATCTGGTCCAATGTGTCATTCAATGCTCTTGTTTCTTTATTGATTTTCTGCTTCAATGATCTATTTCTGAGAGAGGCGTGTTAAGATCTCCTACTATTAATGTATTCATATCAATATGACTCTTTATCTTGATTAACAGTTTTCTTATGTAATTGGCTGCTCCCATATTGGGGGCATAGATATTTACAATTGTTAGATCATCTTGGTGGATAGTCCCTTTAAGAATGATGTAGTATCCTTCTGTATCTCTGACTACAGTCTTTAGTTTAAAATCTAATTTATCTGATATGAGAATCACTACCCCAGCCTTCTTTTGAGGCCCATTGGCATGAAAGATGCTTCTCCATCCCTTCACTTTCAGTCTGGGTGTATCTTTAGGTTCAAAATGGGTCTCTTGTAGACAACATATGGATGGGTCCTGTCGTTTTATCCAATCTGCAACCCTGTGCCGTTTTATGGGTGCATTTAGGCCATTCACATTGAGAGTGATTATTGATAGATACGTTTTTATTGACATCGTGTTACCTTTGAAGTCTTTCTTTCTGTAGATTGTCTCTATATTTCTGTTCAATGCTATTCTTAGTATTTTTCCTCTTTTATAGAACCCCCCTTAATATTTCCTGCAGTGTTGGCTTGGTGGTGGCATAGTAGAAGTCAAACTCTCTCTCTTCGCAGATGACATGATTCTTTATATGGAAAACCCAAAAGACTCCACCCCCAAACTACTAGAACTCATACAGCAATTCAGTAACGTGTCAGGATACAAAGCCAATATACAGAAATCAGTGACTTTCTTATACACTAACAATGAAAATACAGAAAGGGAAATTAGAGAATCTATTCCATTTACTATAGCACCAAGAACCATAAGATACTTGGGGATAAACCTAACCAAAGAGATAAAGGATCTGTACTCGACGAACTACAGAACACTCATAAAAGAAATTGAAGATGACACAAAAAGATGGAAGACCATTCCATGCTCTTGGATCGGAAGAATAAACATTGTTAAAATGTCTATATTGCCTAGAGCAATCTATACTTTTAATGCCATTCCAATCAAAATTCCACCGGTATTCTTCAAAGAGCTGGAGCAAATAACCCAAAAATTTGTATGGAACCAGAAGAGACCCCGAATCATTAAGGAAATCTTGAAAAACAAAAATAAAACTGGGGGCATCATGTTACCTGATTTCAAGCTTTACTACAAAGTTGTGATCACCAAGACAGCATGGTACTGGCATAAAAACAGATACATAGACCAGTGGAACAGAGTAGAGAGCCCAGATATGGACCCTCAACTCTATGGTCAGTTAATCTTCGACAAAACAGGAAAAAATATACAGTGGAAAAAAGACAGCCTCTTCAATAAATGGTGCTGGGAAAACTGGGCAGCTATATGTAGAAGAATGAAACTCGATCATTCTCTTACACCGTACACAAAGATAAACTCGAAATGGATAAAAGACCTCAACATGAGACAGGAATCCATCAGAATCCTAGAGGAGAACATAGGCAGTAATCTCTTTGATATCAGCCACAGCAACTTCTTTCAAGATATGTCTCCAAGGGCAAAGGAAAAAAAAGCCAAAATAAACTTTTGGGACTTCATCAAAATCAAAAGCTTCTGCACAGCAAAGGAAACAGTCAAGAAAACAAAGAGGCAACCCACGGAATGGGAGAAGATATTTGCAAATGACAGCACAGACAAAAGATTGATATCCAGGATCTATAAAGAACTCCTCAAACTCAACACACACAAAACAGATAATCATGTCAAAAAATGGGCAGAAGATATGAACAGACACTTCTCCAATGAAGACATACAAATGGCTATCAGACACATGAAAAAATGTTCATCATCACTAGCCATCGGGGAGATTCAAATTAAAACCACATTGAGATATCACCTTACACCAGTTAGAATGGCCAAAATTAGCAAGACAGGAAACAACATGTGTTGGAGGGGATGTGGAGAAAGGGGAACCCTCTTACACTGTTGGTGGGAATGCAAGTTGGTGCAGCCTCTTTGGAGAACAGTGTGGAGATTCCTCAAGAAATTAAAAATAGAACTTCCCTATGACCCTGCAATTGCACTACTGGGTATTTACCCCAAAGATACAGATGTAGTGAAAAGAAGGGCCATCTGTACCCCAATGTTTGTAGCAGCAATGGCCACGGTTGCCAAACTGTGGAAAGAACCAAGATGCCCTTCAACGGACGAATGGATAAGGAAGATGTGGTCCATATACACTATGGAGTATTATGCCTCCATCAGAAAGGACGAATACCCAACTTTTATAGCAACATGGATGGGACTGGAAGAGATTATGCTGAGTGAAATAAGTCAAGCAGAGAAAATCAATTATCATATGGTTTCACTTATTTGTGGAGCATAACAAATAGCATGGAGGACATGGCGAGTTAGGAGAAGGGAGTTGGGGGAAATTGGAAGGGGAGGTGAACAATGAGAGACTATGGACTCTGAAAAACAATCTGAAGGGTTTGAAGAGGTGGGGGGTGGGAGGTTGGGGGAACCAGGTGGTGGGTATTAGAGAGGGCATGGACTGCATGGAGCACTGGGTGTGGTACAAAAACAATGAATACTGTTATGCTGAAAATAAATTAAAAAAAATGATTAAAAAAAAAAAAAAGAAAAAGACCCATAAGTATACAGAAGAAACTGATGATTGCCAAAGGGGAGAAGTAACCCTAGGAGGGAGGGGATGGGCAAAATGGGTGAAGGGGAGTGGGAGATAGAGGTTCCAGTTACAGAATTGGGTGAGTCACAGGGATGAAAGCTACAGCATAGGGAATAGTCAATTTTCTTGTAATAGCCTTATTTGGTAACAGATGGTAGCTACACTTGTGGTGAACATAGCATAATGTATAGAGAAGCTGAGTCACTATGCTGTACACATGAAACTAATGAAATGTTGTGTGTCAATGCTACTTAAAAATATGGGTATCTGCTGAAAGCAAACAAAATAAAATAAAAAACACTATTAACCAGCTTGACCTAATTGACATTTAGAACATGCCACTCAATAACAGCAAAGCACATATTCTTTTCAAGTGCACACAGACGTTTACCAAGATAGACCATATTCTGGGCCATGAGAATAGTCCCAATAAATTTTAAAGGATTTAAATCCTATATTATCTGGCCATACAGAATTAAGTTAGAAATCAACAACGTAAAAATAACTGGAAAATCCCCAAACATTTGGAAGCTAGCAAACTTCTAAATAATCCAAAGGAAAAAGAATAATTAACACTACCTGATCTCAAGACTTACTGTGAAGCTATAGTAATCAAGGTAATAAGATACTGGCATAAAGAGAGTCAAGGAGATGAATGGAGCAGAATCAAGAGTTCAGAAATAGACCCATATGTACATAGAGAACTGATTTCTTATAAAGGTGTGAAGGCAATTTGATGGAGACATAATAGTCTTATAAACAAATAGTCTTGTAAAGAAATGGTGCTGGTATAATTAGCTACCAAAACCCCCAAAACTTCAATCCACACCTTCCACTATATACAAAAATTAATTCAAAATGCATCATGGACCCACATATAAAACCCCAAATTATAAAACCTCTATGGAAAAAAAAACTTAGAAGAAAATCTCTGGTGTAGAGTCCTCTTTTTCTTTTTCTTTTTTTTTTAATATTTTATTTATTTGAGAGAGAAAGAGAGAATGCCTAAGCAGGGGCGGAGGGAGAGAGAGGAGAGAGAAGCAGACCTGCTGCTGAGCGGGGAGCCCAACACAGGGTTTGATCACAAGACCCTGATATCATGACCTGAGCTGAAGGCTGATGTTTAACAGATTGAGCCACCCAACCCAGGTGTCCCTAGAGGCCCCTTTCTAATAAAGAAATGAAAATATGTAAAGGAGAAGGAGGAGGAGGAAGAGGAGGAGGAGGAAGAGGAGGAGAAGAAGAAGCAGGAGGGGGGAGGAGCAAGGGGAGGAGAAGGAAGAGGCAAAGATCTTAGAAATAACATTAAAACCATGATTAATAAAAGAAAAAATTAAACAAAGTACATTTATTTACTCTAAACTAAAAACCTCTGCCTTTTAAAAGACACCATTAGAGTAATGAAAAGATGAAGGACAGACCAGGAGAAATTACCTGTAACACATATACCTGATAAAGGACCTGTACCTAAATATATAAGTAGGTCACTAAACTCAATAATAATAATTTAAAAAACCTCACTATAAAAAGGACAAAAGATTTGAACAGACACTTCCCAAAAGAGACATGCAGATGGCAAGTAAGCACAGAAAAAGACGCTCAACGTTATTAAACATTAGGGCAATGCAACTTTAAATTCTAATGAGATTCCATTCCACCTGCACTAGAATGGTTAAGATGAAAAAGACGGACCAAACCAAATGTTGGTAAAGATGCTGGAAGTAGAACTCTCATTCACTGATGATAAGAATATAAAATGGTACAAATAATTTGCAAATCAACTTTGCAGTTTCTTAAAAAGTTAAACATACACAACACTGCCCCAGCTATTGCACTTCTAGCCATTTACCCAAGAGAAATGCGTTATGTCCATACAAAGATATGTACAACGCACACAAGTACTGATACTAGTACTATTTGTAATAGCCCAAAACTGGAAACCCATATGACTAAACAAATTGTGGTACATCCATACAATGGAATACCTCTTGGCAATAAAAAGGAATAAGCTACTGATACATACAATAACATGGGAGAATCTCATAGTAATTTTGCTGAGTGAAAGAAGCTAGTATATACTGTTGATTCAATTTATAGACAATTCTGGAAAATGCAAACTAATCTACTGTGACAGAAAGCAGGTCAGTGGTTCCTGGGGATGTTGTGTTCAAAGAAGGGCAAGAGGCAGTGAGAAAACTTTTACTGGTGATGTATCTGTTCATTTTCTTGGTTGTGGTAATGCTTTCATAAGTATATACCTAACTAAAAACTTACTAAATATTTTAAATACCTGTAATTTATTTTATGTTAATTGTTCCACAATAAAGCTGTTTTTAAAAGCCTTCCAGTAATTCACACACACAGTCATTTAAAATTAAATCACTAGACTCCTTTTTTAAGCTAGGCAGAAAGATCAATTTATTTATTAGGTGAAACCAGGTTGGTCTCAGATTTCCCCATGGCATTATTCAATGGTTGAAAATAGTGGAGCAATTCTGTAAATTCCAAGAATGTTACCCAAGAATGTGTTACCAGGTCCAACTTTGATACCAGTTTAAAGGCAGTAGGTAAAATTCTTGAGTATGTAAGAACTAGGGTGTATTTTTCGCATGAGCTCTTCTTGAAGAGCCTATTAAAGGCTGAACTTCAGCCAAGAAGAGAAAAATGGAAAAAGTATAGCAAAGGATTATCCTGAACACTGAATTTATATAACTGAAACACTAAGGCTAAAACAAACATAGGGATAATGTAGATATTACAAATCTTGCCAATGTAGAAATGATAGAAAGGGAAGAAAGAAGATTTAAGTTGACTGATTCTTCTCTTTCAGCTTATTTTCTGGGAGTGGTGATTCAAAGGATATCAACTAGTACAAATAAATGAAGTGACAGAGGTATATTTTCCAAATAAACATTTCTATAGGATAATTTTGGCTAGTTTTGCATTTCCCACAGATTCTATCAATGATCATAGAAAGCCACAAAGAAAGGAAAACCACCCAGAAATACCCCTGTAAACAAAGGAATAAGCAAGTTAAGCAAAGAGGTGTAAATAAATCCCAGGAAGTAACAGAGTTGGTGCTAGAGATCCTCATGGTAAGGAGAGACCAGAGAGAGCTGTGAAGACAGTGAAAAATACAGGGATGGCTTTTGAGGGGGTGGCATCTAGAAAATGCCAAAAAAGATTCACTAAGAATAAGAGGTATCATGTTGAACAGGAACCTATGAAAGTAGGTCTGAATCTTGGCAGTAAGGTCACTGGCATTGAAAGGAAAGGAATTTCCAAGATAGGGGAGTGGAAGGACATCTTGGAAGACAATGCTTCTCATGAAAGAAGCAGTAACACTGGAAGGTGGTGACACTCAGTGGAGGCAGCGACCAGTTTCTGAAGAGAAGGAGGCACCTGACATTAAGGATGCTATTGCAACAAAACAGGTTAGACAGATCAGGGGATATTCTTTCCTGCCTTGTTGAAAATTAGTTGACAGTATGGTTGTAGGTCCATTTCTGGGTTTTCTATTGTGCTTCATTAGCCTCTGTGTCTATTTTTATACCAGTACCATACTGTCTTGATGACTACAGCTTTGTAATATAACTTGAAGTCCAGAATTGTGATGCCCCTAGCTTTGGTTTTCTTTTTCAGGATTGCTTTGGCTATTTGATGTCTTCTGTGGTTCTATACAAATGTTAGGATTGTTCTAGCTCTGTGAAAAATGCTGTTGATATTTTGATAGGGATAGCACTGAATGTGTAGATTGCTTTGGGTAGTAAAGACATTTTAACAATGTTATTCCAATTCATAAGCATGAAATATTTTTCCATTTCTTTGGGTCTTCTTCAATTTCCTTCATAAGTGTTCTATAGTTTTCAGAGTACAGATCTTTTACCACTTTGGTTAGGTTTTTCCTAGATATCTTATGGATTTTGGTGCAATTATAACTGGGATCCATTCCTTGGTTTCTTCTTCTGCTGCTTCTTTATTAGTGTACAGAAACGCAACAGATTTCTGCACATTGATTTTACATCCTGTGACTTTACTGAATTTGTCTATCAGTTCTAGAAATTTTTTGATGGAGTCTTTTGAGCTTTCTATACCCAGTATCATGTCATCTGCAAATAGTGACAGTTTGACTTCTTCCTTGCTGATTTGGATGCCTTTTTTTTTTTTTTTTTTTTTTTTTTGGATGCCTTCTTTTGTTGTTTGATTGCTGGGGGCTAAAACTTCCTATATTAAATAACAACGGTGGCATTGTCTTGTTCCTGATCATAGAGGAAAAGCTCTCAGTCAGCCTCTTCAACAAATGGTGTTGTGAAAACTGGACAGCAACATGCAGAAGAATGAAACCAGACCACCTTCTTACACCATACACAAAAATAAGCTCAAAATGGATGAAAGACCTAAATATGAGACAGGAATCCATCAAAATCCTAGAGAAGAACACAGGTGGCAACATCTTTGACCTCAACTTAGCAACTTCTTACTAGATAGCTCTCTAGAGGCAAGGGAAACAAAAGCAAAAATGAACTACTGGGACTTCATCAAGAGAAAAAGCTTCTGTAGAGCAAAGGAAACAATCACTAACACTAAAAGGCAACTGACAGAATGGAAGAAGATACTTGCAAATGATGTATCTGATAAAGGGTTGGTATCCAAAAATCTATAGAGAACTTATAAAACTCAACACCCAAAAATAAATAATCCAGTAAAGAAATGGGCGAAAGACATGAAAACAGCCATTTCTCCAAAGAAGATGTCCAGATGGCTAACAGACACATGAAAAGATGCTCAACATCACTCGTCGTCAGGGAAATACAAATCAAACCCACAAGGAGATACCACCTCACATCAGTCAGAATGGCTAAACAATAGATGTTGGTGAGGATGTGGAGAAAGGGGAACCCTCTCACACTGTTGGTGGGAATGCAAACTGATGCAGCCATTCTGGAGAAGAATATGGAGGTTCCGCAAAAAGTTAATAATAGAGCTACCCTATGACCCAGCAATTGCACTACTTGGTATTTATCCAGAGGATACAAAAATAGTGATTTGAAAGGACACATGCACTCCAATGTTTAGAGCAGCATTATCAAAATAGTCAAACTGAGAAAGCCCAAATGTTGATCGACTAACGAGTGGATAAAGATGTGCCATCTCTGTGTGTTTATGTATGTCTATACACACACACACACACACACACATGCACAAACATGCATGTGCACAATGGAATATTACTCAGCCATCAAAAAGAAGGCAATTGTGCCATTTGCAATGATGTGGATGGAGCTAGACTGCATTATGCTAAGTGAAATAAGTCAGTCAGGGAAAGATAAATACCATAAGATTTCATTCATATGTGGAATTTAAGAAACAAAACAGATGAACATAAGGGAAGGGAAAAAAAAAGGGAAGCAAACCATAAGAGACTCTTAACTATAGAGAACAGACTGAGGGTTGATGGAGGGAAGAGGTGGGGGAGGAAACAACAGATGTTGATGGAGGGAAGGGGTGGGGGAGGGATTAAATGGGTGATGGGTATTGAGGGAACTTGTCGTCATGAACACTGGATGTTATATGTAAGTGATGAATCACTAAATTCCACTCCTGAAACCAATATTACACTATACATTAACTAACTAGAATTTAAATAAAAAATCGAAACAAACAAACAAAAAAAAAGGTTGGGAAGTCTGTTCCCCAAAAGGTAACTGTACATTAAAGAAATTGCCTTTAATTTGAAAAAGAAGAGAAGGAGACCTTGAAATAAGTGTGAAGTACCCAAGATTCTCCTCTTTGAAAATTAGAATTGCCTTGCTAATTAATTATTCCATCAAATTTAATATGTTCTATTATGAACAAGAAAAATCACTGAACTATTTTTATAAGGGCACTGTGGAAATCAGCAGAAACTAAGAATCACAGCTTCAGAGCAAGAAATGCATACCAAAAAAATCATGCCATGGAGCAAATAAAAGCAGTAAGATACTCCAATATGAAATAATTTAAAAAAAATTTTTTTTAAATTTTTTTTTAAAGATTTTATTTATTGATTTGACAGAGAGAGATCACAAGTAGACAGAGAGGCAGGCCGAGAGAAAGAGAGAGAGAAGCAGGCTCCCTGCCGAGCAGAGAGCCCGATGCGGGACTCGATCCCAGGACCCTGAGATCATGACCTGAGCCGAAGGCAGCGGCTTAACCCACTGAGTCACCCAGGCGCCCTAATTTTAAAAATTTTAAGCAAGCAACTGTATACTTGAAAGCATACCATGAATAAAAAATTTAAAAACTCAGGGAATATATATGAAATCAATTAGAAGATATGAAAGTGACAGGACTGAATGAAAATGAAGAAAAATACAAAAATTACTTGTAAGACATATACAAAGGAGGAAAGTTGAGTAAGGGGCACAGAGGATAGAAATGTGCACATTCAAGGGGCACCTGGGTGTCTTAGCTGGTTAAACATCTGTCTTTGGCTCAGGTCATGATCCCAGGGTCCTGGAATGGAGACGTACATCAGGCTCCCTGCTCAGTGGGGAGTCTGGTTCTTCCTCTCCTGCTCCCCCTGCTTGTGTGCTCTTTCTGTCAAATAAATAAATAAATCTTTAAAAAAATGTCCACATTCAAGAAAATGAATCAAATGGAGAAAGTAATAAAAAAGGATTAAAGAGATCTTGCAATGAACACTCCAAAAAGGAACATTTAAAAATATCCATTTACAATAGCACCAAAAAGAATACTTAGAAATAGATTTAATCGAAGAGGTGAAATATTTGACACTGAAAACCATAAAAAGAAAAGACTACTAAAAGGAATTAAAGAGGGAGTACATGGGTGGTACATTCGCTCGAGTGTCTGACTCTTGGTTTCAGCTCAGGTCTTGATCTCAGGGTTGTGAGATCAGGTCCTATATGGGGCTCCATGCTCAGGGTAGAGTCTGCTTGAGACTCTCTTTCCATCTCACTCTGCCCCTCCCCCTGCTCTTTCTCTAGAATAAATAAATAATTTTAAAAAAGAAATTAAAGAAGACATAAATCAATGGAAAGATATCCCATGTTTCTTGATTGGAAGACAATGTTGTTAAGATGACAGTATTATTCAAAGTACTCTACAGATTCAATGCAATCCCTGTCAAGATCACAAAAACAGACACATAGATCAGTGGAACAGAATAGAGAATCCAGAAATGGACCCTCAACTCTATGGTCAATGATTCTTCAACAAAGCAGGAAAAAAGGACACTCTCTTCAACAAATAGTGCTGGGAAAACTGGACAGCAACATGCAAACAATAAAACTGGACCACTTTCTTATATCATACACAAATAAAACTCAAAATAGATGAAAGACCTAAATGTTATAAAGGAATCCATCAAAATCCTAGAGGAAAACACAGGCAACAATCTCTTTGACCCTGGCTGCTGCTTCCTGGCAGCACATGGGAGAAGAATGAGGCACAAACAAGTCAGCTGCAAGAGAAAGGGAGCAGGGGTCAACAACAGAAAAGACTGTCACTGCAAACAACTCCTCAGTCTCATATTTATTGGAAAGTAGGTAACAACTAACAAAGAAGCCAGAGTAGGTTACACATCGACCATGAGTCTTGTAGATAAGTAAGAAGAAAGACAAAATATGTCTGGTCATGTAGTACATGACCTATAGTGAGCAAGCTCAAACTAAAGGATTGTTTGACTAACTGCAGGTGCTCTCCAGGGAAGGGGAGATCAACGGAAAAATGAAGCAGGCAGCATTCCAGCCGGAACGAGCCGGGCATCCCAGCTGCTCAGCTTCAAGACCGTATATCGTCCTCTCCCCCAGAGGCCTGTTGCCAGTACATGTTTTTCTTTTTTTTTTTTTATATTAGTTTTTTTTTTTAAGATTTTATTTATTTGACAGAGATTACAAGTAGGCAGAGAGGCAGGCAGAAAGAGAGGAGGAAGCAGGCTCCCCACGGAGCAGAGAGCCCGATGTGGGGCTCGATCCCAGGACCCTGGGATCATGACCTGAGCCGAAGGCAGAGGCTTTAACCCACTGAGCCACCCAGGCACCCCCAGTACATGTTTTTCTTAAGGCTATATCTGAGCATGTTTGGTTACTAGTATAGTTTCTCATGGGTTATATTTTAAGCAGTACATTGTTCTGAGGGACGGTTACAACTGGCCATAGCAACTTCTTACTAGATATGTCTCTGGAGGCAAAGGAAACAAAAGCAAAAACGAACTATTGGGACTTCATCAGGATAAAAAGCTTTTGGACAGTTAAGGAAATAAAACTAATTCCAATCAGGCATTCCTGAAGATGGTGGAGAAGTAGGAGACCTAAATATCATCAGGTCCCAGGAGTTCAGCTAGATAGATGTCAAACCATTCTGAACATCTACAAACTCAACAGGAGATAGAAGAGAAGAAGAGCAGCAATTCTAGGAATAGAAAAGAGACCACTTTCTGGAAGGTAGGACATGCAGAGAAGTGAATCCGAGACAATGAGAAGACAGACTGCAGGGGGAGGGGCCAGCTCCCAGCAAGTGAGAGAGGAGCAAGCATAAAATCTGACCTTTTAGAAGTCTGCTCCACTGAGCGATGTCGCTCTAGAGGATAAGTCGGGGGTGGGGCCCTCATGGGGAGATTGTGCTCTCCAGTCCCTTGGGGTCATAGAAAGATCAGGGGTGTCTGAGTGTGGCAGAGCTGCCAGGTACCGGAGCGGGGAAGCCTGCTGCAGAGACAGAGCTGAGGAGTGGGGTCTCAGCTTGGGGTTACCTTAAACCAGTCAGGCCACTGCTTTTTGAGCAGGGATCCCACAAGTGGCAGATCCAGGGAGCTCCATCTTCCTCCACTGAAGAGCAGAGCAGCAGGAATCTGCTAGGTTTGGAGACTCCAAACAGGGCCGTACGCCAGAGATAGAAATGCTCAGTGACAGGCCTGGTGAGCACGGAGTGCAGCCAGAGACCAGGGAGACAGGAGTGATTGACCGCTTTTCTCTAAGGACGCACTGAGGAGTGGGGGCCCTGAGCTCTCGGCTCCTACCGGCCGGAGATTGAGAGGCCGTCATTTTCATTCCTGTCCTCCAAAGCTGTACGGAAAGCATTCAGGGAACAAAAGCTCTCAAGAGCAAACCCAAGCAGAAGGCGGTTCAATTCTGCCTCAGGCAAAGACATTTGAGAATCACTGCAACAGGCCCCTCCCCCAGAAGATCAGCACGAACATCTAGCCAAGACCAAGTTCACTGATCAATGAGAACTGAGGAACTCCAGAGCTAGGGAAAAGCAACACATAGAATTCATGGATTTTTTTTTTTGTCCATGATTCTTTAGTCTTTCAAAGTTAAATTATTTTTTCTTTTTTTAAAATTTTATTTTAAAAATTTTTTCCACTTTCCTTTTATAACGTTTAACTATTTTATCTTTCAATACCTTAAAAAATCTTTTTAAATTTTCATTATTATAGTCATATTTTATCCCTTCATTGTATTTAGCCTTATTTTTTATATATATATTTTTTTCTTCTTTAAAATTTTGGGATATAATTCTTCTAATAGATCAAAATATATCCTAAATCTAGTACATGGCTTCATTCTAGTCTCCAGCCTGATCACATTCTTTTCTCTTTTTTTTTTCTTCTTTCAACTAACTTCTTATCAATTCCTTTTTTAGAATCTTTTCTAATTTTCATCTTTACAGTCATATTCCATCCCTTCTTCATGTTTACCCATCTATATATATATATTTTTTTTCTTTCTTTAAAATTTTGGGAAATAGTTTCTTCTAACAGACCAAAATACCCATGTGGCTCTATTCTATTCATCAGTCTCATATAAATATATATATTTTTTCTTTTCTTTTCTTTTTTTCCTCCTTTCTTCTCCCCCTGGTTTTGGGTCTCTTCTGATTTGGTTTGTGTAGATCTTTCTGGGATTGTTGCTACCCTTTTAGTATTTTGTTGTCTTATTCTTCTATTCTTATCTGGGTAAAATCACAAGGCAGAAAAACTCACCACAAAAAAAAAAAAAAAAAAAAAAAAAAAAGCCCAAGAGGCAGTACCAATGGCTAGGGACCTATCAATATGGACATTCGTAATATGTCAGAACTAGAGTTCAGAATGATGACTATCAAGGTGCTAACTGGGCTCAAAAAAAGCATGGAAGATATTAGAGAATCCCTTTCTGGAGAAAAAAAGTCTAACCAAGTTGAAATAAAAAAAGCTATTAACTATAGGACTAAAATCTAACCAAGTTAATTTTTTTTTTAAATGGAGGGTCTAACTGCTAGGATAAATGAGGCAGAAGAGAGAATTTGTGATATAGAAGACCAAATGATGGAGGCAGGGCAGGGGGTTGTGGTGGGTAGGGAGGGAAAAAAATGAAACAAGATGAGATCAGAGGAAGAGAAACCATAAGAGACTCTTAATCTCATGAAACACACTGAGAGTTGCTGGGAGGTGCGGGAGTAGGGATAGGGTGGCTGGGTTATGGATATTGGGGAGGGTATGTGCTATGGTGAGTGCTATGAAATATGTAAGCCTGATGATTCGTAGACCTGTACCTCTGGGGCAAATAATATATTATATGTTAACAAAAGATTCAAAAGGCACTTTTTACATCTTAAAATTCATATGAATCTCAAGGGACCCTGGAAATCCAGAGCAATCTTCAAAAAGAAGCATAAAGTTGGAGGACTCACATAACTTCTGATTTTCAAACTTATTATAAGGCTACAGTAATCAAAACAGTGTGGTACTAGCATAAAGACAGATCTATAGGCCAATGGAATAGGATAGAAAACCCACTAATAAATGAGTTTATATATGGCTAATTTTCAGCCAAGGATGATAAGACCATTCAACGAGAAAAGGACAATCTCTTCAAAAAATGGTGCTAGGAAAACTGGATATCCATGTACAAAAGAATGAAATTGGACACTTACCTTGCACCATATATAAAAATGAATTTGAAATGGATCAAAGATCGAAAGGTATAAAATAGAACTATAAAACTCTTTGAAGGAAACATGGAGTAAATCTTCATGACACTGGGTTTGGCAATGTTTTCTTGGATATAACACCAAAGAGGAAACAAAAGAAAAAATAGACAAATTGGACTTCATGAAAATTAAAAACTTTTGTGCATCAAATGACACTAATCAAGAATACAAAAGGCAAACCACAGAATGGGAGAAAGTATTTTTAAATCATATATCTAATAAGAGATTAATATCGAGAATACATAAAGAACTCCTAAAACTGAACAACAACAAAATGAACAACCAGATTTTAAAACAGCCTAAGGCCCATCATTAAAGAGGGCACATGATAGGATGAGCCCTGGGTGATACACTTAACTAATGAATCACTGAACATTGTATCAGAAACTAATGATGTACTATACCTTGGCTAATTATATTTACATTTAAAAATAGCAAAAAATAAAATAGCCTAAGTACTTAAACAGATATTTTCCCAAATAAGATATATACAAATTGCCAATGATCACATGAAAAACAGGGCACCTGGGGGGCTCAGTTGGTTGAGCATCCAACTCCTGATTTCAGCTCAGGTGATGATCTCAGGGATATGAGATCAAGCCTCATGCTGGGTGCAGAGCCTGCTTAAGATTCTCTCTCCTCTCTCTCTGCCTCCCCACAATGCGTGCATGCACTTTCTCTCTCTCTCTCCAAAAAAAAAAAAAAAAAAAAAAAAACCAACACATGAAAAGATATTCATCACCACTACTTATTTGGAGAAACGCAAATGGAAACTGCAATGTAATACAACCTCACACCTACTAGGATGGCAATTACAAAAAAGACAGAAAATAAGAGAAGTTGGGGAGAATGTGGGGGAAATTAGAACCCTTTTACAGGGCTGTGGAAATGAAAAATGGTGCAGCCACTGTGAAAGTGGAATGGCAGTTCCTCAAATATTAAAGACAGAATTATTGTATTATCCAACAATTCCACTTCTGGGTATATATTTCAAAAAAATTAAAAGCAGGGACAGTAATAGATATTTGTGTGCCCATGTTTATAGCAGTATGATTCACAATAGCCAAAAGGTGAAAACAACCTACATGTCCATGGATTGATAAATAAACAGAACGTGGTCCACCCCCATAAAGGAGTATTATTCAGTCTTAAAAAGGAAGGAAATTCTGATACATGTTACAACATGGATGAGCCTAGAACAGATGAACCTTGAAGTCATTATGCTAAGCAAAATAAACCAGTCACAAAAGGACAAATACTGTATAATTCCACTCATATCAGGTACTTAGAATAATCAAAATCACAGAAACAAAAACCAGAATAGTGGTTGCCAGGGAATTCGGGGAGAAATGAGGAGTTATTGTTTAATGGGTAAGCATATTTCAAGGATAAAATACAGCATTGGTAACTATAGTTATACTGCTATGTATTAGATCTCCAGAAATTATTCATCTTGTATAACTAAAACTCTGTACCCTGTGATTTTTATCTCCCCATTTCTTTCTCACCCTAGCAACCACCATTCTATTCTCTGCTTCCAGGAGTTTGACTGTTTTGGATCCCACATGTAAGTAAGATTAGGGAATATTTGTCTTTCTACATCTGCCTTATTTAACTTAACACCGTGTCTTCCAATTTCATCCATGGTGTTGCAAATGACAGGATTTCCTTCTTTTCTATGGCTGAATAATATCCCACACCAGAAACTAACCAAGCTCTTTTTATCGATTGGGCAAACAAGAAAAAACTCACACTGAAAAAAAGAGGAGAGGCTAGAGACACAATCTTGTCATAAACCTCACCCCTTGCATGGCAGTGCACAACCAGAAGAAACTCCCTTCTGGCATCTCTCTGAGGAGCAAAGAGCTTGGACCCTGCATCTGGTGTCCCAACTTTTAAGACTTCTGTCTGAAAGATGATCCCTCAAAACGTCTAGCTTTGAAAGCCAGTGGGGATTGTATCTACCAAATCCATCTATCAATCCTTGCTATAGCAAGGCTATAGCAAACTTAGAGACCATATTTCAAGGACCCAAGTGGATTCACCACGGTGAACACCCAGGACCCAGTGCAGAGGCAGAAGAGTACAACACACCCAGTCGTTCCATGAAAGAGGCTCACTTATGGAGGACAAGGGGAGATGGAGAGGAGAAGGGAGTTGAGGGAAATTGGAAGGGGAGGTGAACCATAAGAGACTATGGACTCTGAAAA
>NW_019154236.1:0-18698 GCF_002288905.1 Enhydra lutris kenyoni | reverse complement strand
CTCTAGGAATGCATCCATTTCTTCCAGATTGTCAAATCTGTTGGCGTAGAGTTGCTCATAGTATGTTCTTATAATTGTCTGTATTTCTTTGGTGTTAGTTGTGATCTCTCCTCTTTCATTCATGATTTTATTTATTTGGGTCCTTTCTCTTTTCTTTTTGATGAGTCTCACCAGGGGTTTATCAATCTTATTAATTCTTTCAATGAACCAGCTCCTAGTTTCGTTGATTTGTTCTATTGTTTTTTTTTTGTTTGTTTGTTTGTTTCTATTTCATTGATTTCTGCTCTGATCTTTATGATTTCTCTTCTCCTGCTGGGTTTAGGGTTTCTTTCTTGTTCTTTCTCCAGCTCCTTTAGGTGTAGGGTTAGGTTGTGTAACTGAGACCTTTCTTGTTTCTTGAGAAAGTCTTGTACCGCTATATATTTTCCTCTCAGGACTGCCTTTGTTGTGTCCCACAGATTCTGAACCGTTGTGTTTTCATTATCATTTGTTTCCATGAATTTTTTCAATTCTTCTTTAATTTCCTGATTGACCCATTCATTCTTTAGAAGGCTGCTGTTTAGTCTCCATGTATTTGGGTTCTTTCCAAATTTCCTCTTGTGATTGAGTTCTAGCTTCAGAGCATTGTGGTCTGAACATATGCAGGGAATGATTCCAATCTTTTGATAATGGTTGAGACCTGATTTAGGACCAAGAATGTGATCTATTCTGGAGAATTTTCCATGTGCACTAGACTATTCCCACTTTTTAATCAGGTATATATGTTTGTACGTATGTATGTTTGTATTTACTGCTGAATTGTAGAAGTTCCTTATATATTTTGGATATTAACTCTTCATTAGATATATGGTTGCAACTATTTTCTCCCATTCTGTAGGCTGCCCTTTCACTCTCTTGTTTCCTTTGCTGTGCAGAAGTTTTTATTTTTACTTTAAAAAAAAAAAAGATTTCTGAGAGAAAGAGAGAGGAGGGACAGAGGGAGAGGAAAGAGAATTTCAAGCAGACTCCCTGCTGAGAATGGAGCTGGGTTTGGAATTTTATCCCATGACCCTGAGATCATGACCTGAGCTGAAATCAAGAGTCAGATGCTTAACTGACTGAGCTACCCAGGCATCCCTTTACCACAATTTTTTTAAAAGCAAAAATAAAGAATCTAAGATTGGTATTAAAGTTGTTTTGGACTAATGCTGTCTAGCATGTCTGGTGATAGCTCTTCCTTCCACTGTTACCTTGAAGATTTAAATATTTATATTTATAAATAGTTACAGCTAGTAATTTATTATAATTCTGTTTATCTTGATTCATCTACTAGATTGACTTTTATTTGAGGGCAGTGGCAACATCCTAGTCTTAGTGTCAGTCAAGAGGATAAAGCTCTAGAGATTATGCCTGCTTTGATTAATAAAGTATTTAAAAATATTCCACTTTTATCTCACTGCATCAATTCTTTCACTTGGTAGATCCTAGGCCTTCCTTCTTTTGAATCCTCCAGATTGATAGGTCTCCAGATACTTGCTAAAGCTCTGATTTTTGCTCAGGGCCACTGGGTGGGCATGGGATTATGCCCATCATCCCGCTGGGGAATCAGCCATCAACAAGCTATTAGGAAGCAACTCACTGCACACTAGATCACAGGATGTACATGTAAGATGATCTTTCCTCCAACTCATGCCAAAGCCTATGCCAGTTTTTACTCTTTGACTTAGGATGGCATTACTTTTGCACTCATCCCTTAGTCTCTGTCAGCCTGAGTGATCACAGAGGGGTCCAAATAATACATCATGTACCTTCTGGGTTCCTGAGAGGTTGCCTTTATTCCCATACTGATGTGCAGAAAGCCATTCCTTTAGCAGGGAGTACTATGAAGGGTTAGGATGAGAAACCCTATAACATCAGAGAACAACTAGTTTCAGTTCCCAAACAATAACTCCCTTGCCCATTCCCTTGAGAGATTCTTTATGGAAAGTGCTAGATGAGAGTGATCCTCCTGAGAGCCTCAATGGCCCTTCTGCCTCCTTTCTTAATAAGTCGCCACCATTACCACTCTTAGGCACAGAAACAAAAAGGAAGAGGAGGGCAACATGTAGCTAATTCTTTTTCGAAACCAGCCCCGTGGAGAACATGCTGGATGTGGGAGAAAACATGGTAAAAGAGGATTCTTGGGAGGATTTACTTTTGGGGATATTTTCAGGTTCTATTTCAGACTGAGAGGTCTTTATGGAAGAAACTGCTGGTTTATTCATCTTCAGGGGAGGCAATGCAGTTTGGAGAGTATACTTTCTGGCATCATCCCACGTGGGTTCAAATGACTTCTTGGTGGATGCCAGCTGACTAACAGCATCCTCATGAGGCATCAGTGGTTTGATGGCTTCCCTGACTTGCTCTGGTTCACTGGCTTTTTTCTTGGGGACTACCAAAAGATGGTGAGAGCCTGGATGTTTCCTTGTGCTCTTGGTTAAAGCTGGGTAGAGGGATGCTAGAGTCCAAGGACTTTCCACAACTCGGAAAGGAGAATTTATGAATAAATTCGAAGATTCTTGACTCCCAAGTTCTCTCTTTTGGTGGCTAACACTCTGAGAATCTGTGGGATAGAAACAACAAAAACACAGATTCCTCAAATGTCACTTCTCCAATCTTTGCAGGTCATGTGGTGAAATTTTATCATCCTTAAAATGTTAGTCCCTCACACACCATCTCAGGTTTTTTCCCCCCTTAGTTTTCCCTATCCCAAACTTTGTGCAACTTTTATTATGGTCTTCCAATTCAGCATGGTCCCTGAGTTTAAGAGTCTATCTTGTGAGACTTTAGGTCACTATGGAAGCCCTCAGAAGACAGGAAGTGACATCTGTTTAAAGTTCATGCATTTCACAACCGCTGTTTTCCTAATCAATTTGAACAGACAAATGAAAACATCCTCAATTAGAATGGGAACTTTTTAAGGGTGGAGAATGTGTCTTGTTTGCCACTACATATGCTGTGCTCAGAAATGTCTGTCACATAATAAGTGCTCAAAAATGAATTTTAATCTGACAGAAAAAATAAATGGAGACTACTTCTCATAATGGACCTAGGAAACAGAATCTTACCAAAGACAAATTTAAAACTGGATAATAATTAAAACCAAGAAAACATCTTAAAATCATCTAAGATTTTACAAAATGGTGAGGAACTGTGGGGCCAAAATCTAGAAGACAGTGAGAATCCAAAGTAAGCCCAGAATTCAGTTGTTTTTGCCCTTGGTGTAATGTCAATCTTGAAGAAATGGCTGCTTACATGAACTTCATTTCTGTCAGCTTCATAGGAAGAAGGGATTTTAACAGCACTTTACTTGCATTTTTGGTCAATTTCATGACAACTAATATCTAGGATATTAGGTTTTCTAATTCATGAATGTGACATACTAGTCCATTTATTTGTGCCTTCTCTCAGTAAACTTATGTAGCTTTCAGTGACAACCATATCTTCTCTGTGAGAGCTTGCAACATTTGCCTTAAATCTATTCCTATTTTGCTTTTATGGTGCTATTCAAAATTTTCTTAAGTTTCCAATTATTCATTGCTAATATACAGACATAAAACTGATTTTTCTGTGTATTGACCTTGTATCCTGAGATACTGGTTAGCTCACTTATCAGTTCTAGTAGGTATGTTTGTTGATTCCTTAGAATTTTTATAAAATTTTAATTTCGGTGTAGTTAACATATAGTGTTATATACATTGCAGGTACATAATACTGATTCAGTAATTCCATCTACTACTCAATGCTCATGAAGAGAAATGTACTCTCAATCCCCTTCACCTATTTCACCCAACTCCCTAACTACCTCCCCTCTGGCAACTGTCTGTTTGTTCTCTGTAGTTAAGAATCTGTTTATTGGTTTGTGTCTTTCTTTTACCCTTGTTCATTTGTTCTGTTTCTTAAATTCCATGAGTGAAATCATATGGTACTTGTCTTTGACTGACTTCACTTAACATTATACTCTCTAGATCTATCCACATTGTTGCAAATGGCAAAATTTCATTTTTATGCCTGGATAATATTCTATTCTGTGTGTGTGTGTGTGTCTGTGTCTGTGTGTGTATCTACATCTATATCTGTGTGTATCTTTATCCATTCAGCTACAGATGGACCCAGGGTTGTTTCCATAATTTGCCTATTGTAAATAATGCTGCAATAAACATACAGGTGCAGGTATTCTTTAAAATGAGTGTTCTTTAAAATTCTTTGAGTAAACACCCACTAGGTCAATTATTGAATCATAGGGTAGTTCAATTTTTACTTTTTTTTTGAGGAACTTCCACAGTTTTCCACAGTGGTTACACCAGTTTGCATTCCCGCAGCAGTGCTTGAGCGTTCTTCTTTCCCCACATCCTTGCCAATACTTGCCATTTCATGTGTTTTTTATTTTAGCCACTCTGACTGGTGTGACTTGTGGTTTTGATTTGCATTTTCCTGATGATGAGTGATGTTGAACATCTTTTCATGTGTCTGTTGGCCATCTGTGTGTCTTCTTTGCATAAATGTCTTCTCATGTCTTCTGTCAATTTTTAAATTGGACTGTTTATTTTTGGGGTATTGAGTTGTATAAGTTCTTTATATATCTTGGATACTAGCCCTTTATCAGTTATTTCATTTGCAAATATCTTCTCCCATTATGTCAGTTGCCTTTTAGTTTTTTTGACTGTTTCCTTTTCAGTGCAGAGGCTTTTTATTTTTGCTTTTATTTTCCTTGACTCAGGAGACATATCTAGAAAGATGTTGCTACAACTGACATCGAAGAAATGACTTCTTGTGCCCTTTTCTTTAGGATTTTTATGGTTTAAGTTCTCACATTTAGGTCCTTAATCAATTTTGACTCATTTTTGTGTATGGCATAAGAAAGTGGTCTAGTTTCATTCTTTTGCATGTTGCCGTACAGATTTCCCAGCACACCTTAGTGAAGAAAGTGAAGACACTATCCTTTTCTCATTGCATATTGGTTCCTCCTTTGTCAAAGATCAACTGACCATATAGTTGTGGGTACACTTCTGGGTTTTTTATTTTTTTCTGTGCTATTGATCTATGTACCTTTTTGTGCCAGTACCATGCTGTTTTGCTTACTACAGCTTTGTAATATAACCTTAATTCCAGAATCGTGATGCCTCTAGCTTTGCTTTTCAAGATTACTTTGGCTACTGGGAGTCTTTTGTGGTTCCATACAAATTGTTCTAGTTCTGTGAAAAAATGTTGTTGGTATTTTGATAGGAAGTGAACTAAATGTGTAGATTGCTTTGGGTAGTATAGTCATTTTAACAGTATTTTTTTCCTTCCAATCCATGAGCATGAGCTGTCTTTCCATTTCTTTGTGTCATCTTCAGTTTCTTTTATCAGTGTTATATAGTTTTCAGAGTATGGGTTTTTCATCTCTTTGGTTAGGGTTATTCCTAGATATCCTATTATTTTTGGTGCAACTGCAATTGGGATTGTTTTCTTGATTTCTCTTTCTGCTGCTTCATTATTAGTATATAGAAATGCAACATATTTCTGTACATTGATTTTTGTATCCTGTAACTTTACTGAATGTGTTTATCAGTTCTAAAAATTTTTTGGTGGAACGTTTCAGCTTTTTTATATATAGTAACGTCATCTGATAATAAAATTTTACTTCTTCCTTACTGATTTAGATGACTTCCTTTTCTTTTCTTTATTTTTTGCCATCTATGGCTGTGGCTAGGAGTTCCAATACTATGTTGAATAAAAGTGGTGAGAGTGGACATCCTTGTTTTGTTCCTGACCTTAGAGGGAAAGCTCTCAGTTTTTCCTCATTAAGGATGTTAGCTGTGGGGTTTCCATATATGGTCTTTATTATGTTGAGGTATGTTCCCTCTAAACCTACTTTGTTGAGGCTGTTTTTTTTTTTTTTTTTTTAATCATGAATGGATGTTGTACTTTGTCAAATGCTTTTTCTGCATCTCTTGATAGGATCACATGGTTCTTATCCTCTTACTGAGGTGATGTATCATACTGATGGATTTGTGAATTTTGAACCACTCCTTGCAGCCCAGAAATAAATCCCACTTGTTTGTAGTGAATGATTTTCTTTTTAAATGTATTGTTGGGGTCCCTGGGTGGCTCAGTTGGTTAAGCATCTGCCTTTGGCTCAGGTCATGATCCCAGAGTCCTATGATCAAGCCCACTCGTGCTTTCTGTTGCTATCTCTGTCTCTCAAATAAAACAAAATCTTTAAAAAAAAATGGTAGAATTCACCTGTATAGCTATCTATCTGGTCCTGGACTTTTGTTTGTTGGGAGTTGTTTTTGTTACTTGTTTTTTAATTATTACTGATTCAATTTCATTGCTATAATCAGTTTGTTCAAATTTTCTATTTTTCCTGCTTTGGTTGTGGTAGGTTATATGTTTCTAGGAATTTATCCATTTCTTCTAGGTTGTCCAGTTTTTGGCATATAATTTCTTTATATGTTCTCTTACAACCATTTGTATTACTGTGGTGTGGGCTATTCTCTATAATTTCTAATTTGAGTCACCCCTTTCTTTTTTAAAATGAGTCTGGCTAGAGGTTTATCAGTTTTGTCAATCTTTTCAAAGAACCAGCTCCTGGCTTCATTGATCTATTCTGTTTTAGTTTCTGTATTATCTATTTCTGCTCCAATCTTTATTATTTCCTCCCTTCTGCTGGTTTTGGGTTTTGTTCTTTTCTAGCTCCTTTAGGTGTATGGTTAGATTGATGAGATTTTTCTTGCTTCTTGGGGTAGACTTGTATTGATATAAACTTCTTAGGACCACTTTTGTTGCATCTCAAAAGATTTTGGATTACTGTGTTTTTATTTTCATTTGTCTCCATGTATTTCTGATTTCTAGGTTAACCCATTCATTATTTACTAGCATATTATTTAACTCCCATGTATTGTGTTCTTTCCAGCTCTTTTCTCGTGGTTGATTTCTAGTTTCATAGCTCTGTGGTCAGAAAAGGTACATGGTATAACTTCTTTTTTAAATTGTTGTGACTTGTTTTGTGACTTAATAGCTGATCTTTTCTGCAGAATGTTCCATATGCACTTGAAATGAATGTATATTCTACTGTTTTAGGATGGAATGTTCTATATCTATGAAATCCATCAGATCCAGTGTGTCATTCAAAGCCACTGTTTCCTTGTTGATTTTCTGTTTAGATGACCTGTCCAGTGATGTAAGGAGGGTGTTAAAGTCTCCTATATTTCTGTATCACTAGAGATAAGTTCCTTTATATTTGCTATTAACTGGTTTATGTATTTGGATGTTCCCATGTTGGATCCATAAATTTTTACAACTGTTATATCTTCTTATTGTATTGTCCCCATTTTTTAAAATTTTATTTTTTTTTCAGTGTTCTGAATGTACTGTTCCCTTAATTATTATAAAGTGTCCTTCTTTGTCTCTTTTTACAGTCTTTGTTTTAAAGTCAATTTTGTCTGATATAAGTATTGCTACTTCAGCTTTCTCTTCACATTTATTTGCATGATAACTGTTTTTCCATCTCCTCACATACAATAGGAATGTGTCTTTAGGTCGTAAGTCTCTTGTAGGAAGCTTACAGATTTTTTTTTTTTTTTTAGTCCACTGCATCAACCTACGTCTTTTGCTTCTGGAGCATTTAGTCCATTTACATTTAACATAATATTTTATAGGTATGTATTTATTACCATTTTGTTATTTTTTGTATGTTTGTTTTTGTGGATTTTCTCTCACCTTAAGTTGGCTTTCTTTAATGAGGTACTTGGATGCTTTTCTTTTTCTTTTTTGCATATCTATCACTTTGCTTTGTTATTCCCATTGGGTTTGTATTTAATATCTTTTGCATATAGCATTCTATATGAAGTTGATGGTCACTATATATAAAATAGAATAATTGGGATCCCAAAAGAAGAAGAAGAAGAGAGAGAGAGAGGCAGAAGCTATATTGGAGCAAATTATAGCAGAGAATTTCCCTAATTTGGTGAAGGGAACAAGCATCAAAATCCAAGAGGCAGAGAGAACCTCCCCCCAAATTAATAAAAATAGGTCCACACCCCATCATCTACTGGAAAACTTACAAGTCTCAAAGACAAAGAGAAAATCCTGAAAGCAGCTCTGAACAAGACATCTATAACATACAATGGCAGAAATATTTGACTGGCAGCAGACCTATCCACAGAGACCTGGAAGGCCAGAAAGGACTTGCATGATATATTCAGAACACTAAACAAGAAAAATATGGAGACAAGAATACTATAAGCAGCTAGGCTCTCACTGAAAATAGAAGGAGAGAGAAAAGGCTTCCAGGACAAACAAAAATTAAAAGAATTTGCAAACATCAAACCAGCGCTACAGGAAATACTGAAAGGGGTCCTCTAAGCAAAGAGAGAACCTAAAAGTAGTAGACTAGAAAGGAACAGAGACAATATACAGTTAACAGTCACCTTACAGGCAATATAAGGGCATTAATTAATATCTTTCAATAGTTACCCTGAATGTAAATGGGCTAAATGCCCCTATCAATAGACATGGGGTATCAGAATGGGTAAAAAACCAAAACCCATCAATATGCTGTCTACAAGAAACTCATTTTAGACCCGAAGACAACTCCAGATTTAAAGTGAGGGGGTGGAAAACAATTTACCATGCTAATGGGCATCAAAAGGAAGCTGGGGTGGCAATCCTTATATTAGACAAATTAGATCTGAAGCCAAAGACTATAATGAGAGATGAGGAAGGACACTAGATCATACTCAAAGGGTCTGTCCAACAAGAAAAACTAACAATTTTAAGTATCTATGCCCCTAACATGGGAACAACCAATTATATAAATCAATTAATAACAAAAATCAAACAAACACATTGAAAATAATACAATAATAGCAGGGGTCTTTAATACCCCCCTCACTCAAATGGACAGATCATCCAAGCAAAAGATCAACAAGAAAATAATGACCTTAAATGACACAGTGGACCAGATGGACATCACAGATATATTCAGAACATTCCACCCCAAAGCAACAGAATACACATTTTTCTCTAGTGCTCATGGAATATTCTCCAGAAGAGATCACATCCTGAGTCACAAATCAGGTCTCTCAATCAGTACCAAAAGACTGGGATCATTCCCTGCTTATTTTCAGACCACATTGCTCTGAAGCTAGAACTCAACCACAAGAGGAAAGTTGGAAAGACCTCAAATACATGGAGGTTAAAGAGCATCCTACTAAAGAATGAATGGGTCAACCAGGAAATTAAAGAAGAACTGAAAAAATTCAAGGAAACAAAGGATAATGAAAACACAACTGTTCAAAATCTGTGGGACACAGCAAAGGCAGTCCTGAGAGGAAAGTATATAGCAATACAAGCCTTTCTCAAGAAACAAGAAAGGTCTCAAGTATACATCCTAACCCTACACCTAAAGGAGCTGGAGAAAGAACAGCAAAGAAAGCTTAAACCCAGTAGGAGAAAAGAAATAATAAACATCAGAGCAGAAATCAATGAATTAGAAACCAAAAGAACAGTAGAACAGAGCAATAGAACTAGGAGTTGGTTCTGTGAAAGAATTAATAAAATTGATAAACCCCTGGCCCAATTTATCAAAAAGAAAATAGAAAGGACCCAAATTAATAAAATCATGAATGAAAGAGGAGAGATCACAACCAACAACAAAGAAATACAAACAAGTATAAGAACATATTATGAGAAACCATACGCCAGCAGATTAGACAATCTGGAAGAAAGGGTTGCATTCCTAGAGACTATAAGCTACCAAAACGGAACCAGGAAGAAATAGAAAACCTAAACAGACCTATAACCAGTAAGGACATTGAAGCAGTCATCAAAAATCCCCAAACAAACAAGAGCCCAGGGCCAGACAGCTTCCCAGGGGAATTCTACCAAACATTTATAGAAAAATTAATATCTATTCTCCTGAAACTGTTCTAAAAAATAGAAATGGAAGGGAAACTCCCAAACTCATTTTATGAGGCCAGCATTACCTTGATCCCAAAACCAGATAAAATGCCATCAAAAAAGATAATCAAAAAAGATCATCATCAAAAAAGATGATCATCATCAACCAGGCAAAGACCCCATCAAAAAAGAGAATTACAGACCAATATCCCTGATGAACATGGACGTAAAAATTCTCACCAAAATACTAGTCAATGGGATCCAACAGTGCATTAAGAGGATTATGCACCACAACCAAGTGGGATTTATTCCTGGGCTGCAAGGTTGGTTCAAAATCTGCAAATCAATGTGATTCAATTCATTAATAAAAGAAAGAACAAGAACTATATGATACTCTCAATAGATGCTGAGAAAGCATTTGACAAAGTACAGCATCTTTCTTGATCAAAACTCTTCAAAGTGTAGGGATAGAGGGTATGTACCTCAATATCATCAAAGCCATCTATGAAAAATCCACAGCAACTATCATTCTGAATGGGGAAAAATTGAGAGCTTTTCTGCTAAGATCAGGAACATGGCAGGGATCCACTATCACCACTGCTATTCAACATAGTCTTAGAAGTCCTAGCCTCAGCAATCAGACAACAAAAAGAAATTAAAGGCATCTGAATCGGCAAAGAAGTCAAACTCTCACTCTTTGCAGATGATATGATACTTTATGTGGAAAACCCAAAAGACTCCACTCCAAAACTGCTTGAACTCATACAGGAATTCAGTAAAGTATCAGGATATAAAATCAGTGCACAGAAATCAGTTGCATTTCTCTACACCAACAACAAGACAGAAAAAAGAGAAATTAAGGAGTCAATGCCATTTACAATTACACCCAAATCTATAAGATACCTAGGAATAAACCTAACCAAAGAGGCTAAGAATCTATACTCAGAAAACTATAAAGTACTCATGAAAGAAATTGAGGAAGACACAAAGAAATGGAAAAACGTTCCATGCTCCTGGATTGGAAGAACAAATATTGTGAAAATGGCTATGCTACCTAAAGCAATCTACATATTTAATGCAATCTCTATCAAAATGCCATCCATTCTTTTCAAAGAAATGGAACAAGTAATCCTAAACTTTATATGGAACCTGAAAATACCTCCAAAAAGCCAGAGGAATGTTGAAAAAGAAAGCCAAAGTTGGTGGCAACATAATTCCAGACTTCAGGCTCTATTACAAAGCTGTAATCATCAAGACAGTATGGTACTGGCATAAAAACAGACACACAGATCAATGGAACAGAATAGAGAGCCCAGAAATAGACCCTCAACTCTATGGTCAACTATCTTCGACAAAGCAGGAAAGAATATCCAATGGAAAAAAGACAGTCTCTTCAACAAACAGTGTTGGGAAAATTGGATAGCCACATGCAGAAAAATCAAACTGGACCATTTCCTTATACCACACACAAAAATAGACTCAAAATGGATGAAAGACTTCAATGTGAGACAGGAATCCATCAAAATCACAGGCAACAACCTCTTCGACCTCAGCCACGGCAACTTCTTCCTAGAAACATCGCCAAAGGCAAGGGAAGCAAGGCCAAAAATGAACTCTTGGGACTTCATCAAGATTAAAAGCTTTTGCACAGGGGCGCCTGGGTGGTTCAGTGGGTTAAAGCCTCTGCTTTTGGCTCAGGTCATGATCCCAGGGTCCTGGGATTGAGCCCCACATCAGGCTCTCTGCTCAGCAGGGAGCCTGCTTCCCCCCCACCCCTCTGCCTGCCTCTCTGTCTACTTGTGAGCTCTCTCTGTCAAATAAATAAATAAGATCTTAAAAAAAAAAAAAAAAAAGCTTTTGCACAGCAAAGGAAACACCAGCAAAACCAAAAGACAACTAAAGAATGGGAGAAGATATTAGCAAATAACATATTAGATAAAAGGGTAGTATCCAATATCTATAAAGAACTTATCAAACTCACCATCCAAAGAACAAATAATCCAATCAAGAAATGGGCAGAGGACATGCACAGACATTTCTGCAAAGAAAACATCCAGATGGCCAACAGACACATGAGAAAATGCTCCACATCACTCGGCATCAAGGATATACAAATCAAAACCACAATAAGATACCACCTCACACCAGTCAGAAAGGCTAAAATTAACAAGTTAGGAAAGGACAGATGTTGGAAAGGATGTGGAGAAAGGGGAACCCTCCTGCACTGTTGGTGGGAATGCAAGCTGGTGCAGCCACTCTGGAAAACAGCATGGAAGTCCCTCAAAAAGTTGAATATAGAGGTATTCTATATTCAATCCAGCAATCGCACAATCCAGCAATCGCACTACTGAGTATTTACCCTAAAAATACAAATTTTTTTCTCCCTGATATGAGGAATTTGAGAGGCAGAGTGGGGGGGGTCTGTGGAGTAGGGAAGGAAAAAAAATGGAACAAGATGGGATTGGGAGGGAGACAAACCATAAGAGACTCTTAATTTCAGGAAACAAACTGAGGGTTGCTGGAGGGAAGAGGGGGAGTCTGGATGGGGTGGCTGGTTGATGGACACTGGGGAGGGTATATGCTATGGTGGGTGCTGTGAATTGTGTAAGACTAATGATTCACAGACCTTTACCCCTGAAACTAATAATATATGTTAATAAAAAAAAAACTAAAAACATAAAATAAAAAATAAAAATACATAAAAATAAATTTCTATTTCTTCTCTCAGTTCTGATAAGCTACATATTTCAAGGAATGTGTCTATTTCACTTAAGTTATACATTTTAATGGCATTAAATATTCCTAATTTTCCTTTTTATGTCTAGGATCTGGACAGGTAATCCACTTTCATTCATCATATGAGCAATCGCTCTCTCTTCCCCCTCCCTCCCTCTCTCATCTTGCTAAGAATTTATCAATTTTATTAATCTTTTCAAAAAATCAATTTTTTACTGTTTTCATTTTTTTAAAAATTCAATTAGCCAACATATTATTAGTCTCAGATGTAGTGTTCAATGATTTATCAGTTGCACATAACACCCAGTGCTCATCACATCACATGCCCTCCATAATGCCCATCACCCAATCCCCCATCCATCTCCCCTTCCGTAACCCTCAATTTGTTTCCTATGATTAAAAGTCTCATGGTTTTTCTTCCTCTCTGATGACTTCCCATTCAGTTTTCCCTCCCTTCCTCTATGATCCTCTATGCTATTTCCTATATTCCACATATGAGTAAAACCATACGATAACTATCTTTCTCTGATTGATTTATTTTATTCAGCATAATACCCTCCAGTACATCCACATCAGTGTAAATGATAAGTATTCATCCTTTCTGATGGCTGAGTAATATTCTGTTGTGATTATATATCACATCTTCTTTATCCATTCATCTGTCTGTGGACATCCCGGCTCTTTCCAGTTTGGCTATTGTGGACATTGGTATGAATGTTGGGGTGCAGGTGGCCCTTCAGATCACTGCATATATTACAAAGCTGTGACCATCAATGCAGTATGGTACTGACACAAAAACAGACACATAGATCAATGGAACAGAACAGAGAACCCAGATTTAGACCCTCATTTTCTCTATTTTTTGAGTGTCCTCATTTTATTGATTCCTGCTATCTTTATTATTTCCTTCCATTTACTTGGGGGGAAAATTTAGTCTTTTTCTAGATTCTTGAGATAGAAACTTCATCAGTATTAAACCTTTCTTCCTTCTAAATTTAAAGTTACAAATTCCCATGTCCTGCTTTAGCTTTATCCCACAAATTTCATTGTTGTGGATGCATTATCCTTTAGTTTAAAATATTTTCTAATTTTTCTTGTGACTTATCCCTTGATCAGGATATGGGATGGGATGGGATGGGATGGGATGGGATGGGATGGGATGTTTAGAAATAAATTAACTTCAGCATTTAGAGACTTATATAAATATTTTACTAATGTTCATTTCTATTTAATTTGAGACTAGTTTTTTTGGTTTGTCCGGTAGTGTGTTTTGGCAAATATGCCATGTACATTTGAAAATATTATATATTCTGCAGTTGTTGTATGTAATGTCTTATGTCAATTAGGTCAAGGTGGCGTCAGGTGTTGTTCAGATTTCTATATCCTTTCTGATTTTATTTTTTGTGCTTTGTTGTTCTTGCAGGCACTGAGAGAGGAATGTTAACATGCCTAAGTTTGACCTCCCTCAGTTTTTGTTTCACCCTTGTGTTAAGTTTCAAAAGTTCTAATGATAATATATTCTTGATATACTGACCTTTTCATCATCATGAAATCTTTGTTTTCAGTAATGCTCCATGTTTTGAAGTCTATTTGCTCAGATATTATTTGTTATGCTTATTGTTTGCATGGCATATCATTTTATCAACCTTTCACTTTTAACCTTTTGTTGTCTTTAAGTATTTCTTTTGTAGACAATGTATGGTTGGGTCCAGCTTTTTTCCATCCAGTCCAACAACCTCTACTTTTGAGCATTTGGTCCATTTATATTTGATTAATAAAATGGCTGGATTTATGACTATCATGCTTCAACTTGTTTTCTATTTGTTTTGTCTGTTATTTAGCTTCTTTTCATCTTTTTTCCCTGAATCTATCTGCTATAAGATATCCTGCTGGTTTTGAAGAAGTAGACTGTCTTGTTGTAAGAGGGTCATATGGCTGGTACCTGAAGGTAGACTCTAGGAGCTCAGAGAAAAACCCCACCAATAGTGATCAAGAAAACAGAAAAAAAACTTCAGTCCTACAATTGTAAGGAACCAAATTCTTCTAACAACTAGTGATCTTAGAGGAAGACAAAGTCTCAGATGAGATCGGTGAGATTCCTTTTTTTAAAAAAGATTTTATTTATTTATTTATTTATTTATCTGGGAGAATATGTTTAAGAGAGAGAGTGTTGTGGGGGAGGGCAAGTGAGAGAATCCCAAGAAGACTCCACACTGAATGTGGAGTCCAATGTGGGGTTTGATCCCACAATTCCAAGATCACAACTCAAGCTGAAACCAAGAGTCTGACACTCCACAGACTGAGCTACCCAGGCACCCCAGCCTGGTGAGACTCTTAAGTAGAGGACCTGGCTAATCGGTACCTGAAACCATGGCCCAAAGAAACTGTGAGATGATAAATCTGTATTATTTTAAGCTGCGAGGTTTACAATAATTTGTTACACAGCAGTAAGAAAGTAATACATACAGAAATAAAATCTGCTCAAGATAAAGCATAGAAATTAAATAGGATAAAAATAACAATGAACAGAGCCTCAGCAACCTATGGGATAGTATCAAACTTTCTAGCGTCTATGTAATTGGAATCCCAGAAGAAGACAGGAGCATGAAAAAATAAAGACTGAAAATTGATCCAATCTGATGAAAATTATACTAAGAGTTCAGCAAACCCCAAGCAGGATAGATACACACACACACACACACACACACACACACCAAGGTAAACCATAATCAAACTATTGAAAATCAGTAATAAAAGGAGCAATCTTAAAAGCAGCTAGAGAAAAATGACATATTACAAGCAGAAGAACAAAGATAAAATGGGAGACTTTTTTTGTTCAAGACTTTTCCTAAGAAACTATATAAGGCAGAAGACAAAGGACTGACTTAATCAGTGTGCTGAGAAATACACCCTAAAGCTAGAAAGCTGACAAATGCCTCATGGTGGCAGCAGCTGCAGCAGTACGTGTCCGTCCTAGAGGCTGTCATGGTGCAAGATGGGACACTGTGCTTGCTTAGTGTCTGAGGCTCTATTCTCTTCAGCCTCAAGGGACCTAGGATGTGGTTTTAGCTTCAGTCTTCCTTGTTCCTCCAAAACTTTCTCTCCCATCTATACTTTCGTCACCATTTCTTTGTTTTGTTTATTTATTTGTTTCCATTTCTTGGCTCTATTACTGTTACGATCTGAATTTTGGGCCCCACCCAAGTTCACATGTTGAAGCCTCAATCCCCAATACTTCAAAATCTGACAATGGTTGGAAATAAGGCCTTTGAAGAAGTGCTTGAAATGAAGCCTAAAACAATCTGATTGGAGAAAAGAAATCTGAACACACTGAGAGGCACTTGGTGTGTGAGTGCACGGAGGAAAGGCCGTATGAGGAAACAGCAAGAAGATGGCCACATGCAAGCCAAGAGAGGCCTCAGAAGAACCAAACATGCTGACACACTGATCTTGGACTTCTAGCCTAGAAAAATAAGAATATAAATTTCTGTTGTTTAAGCCATATAATTTCTTGAACTCAGAGAAGCCCTGCTTTACTAATACAACTACTGAAAATCATAAGATAGCTAGGCTAAAGCCTTCAGACTTCTCAACAGCCAGTAGAGTGATCTTAAAAATCCATGTAACTCAGAGTTACTTGAGATCTTTTGGCTCCTAAGAGATTTGGATGACCTTAGTCTGAAACTTTAGCTTCACAATATGCAAGACTATTGCTCTCCATTTAATTTATTCACATTTCTGAACTTATTTTTTCATGGTCCCTATGGACACATTCCTGCAACTCTAAGTATTTCATCAGTTCAACCCTCTGCCAGCTGGTGCATGGCATTTCAGGATCTTTACCACTACCCACAAGAAATTAAATTAATTCATGATTCTGTGACTGTACTGACTTTACCTAAGCCTCCAGGAGCTGTGGAAGAAATCTATCATATATTGCCCAGTCCTTTCTCTCCTAATTCATTTTCCTTTGACAATGCACTAGCTTCCCAACCACTCACTGACTGTGTGATTATCCCCGCAACCTCCTGAAAAACAAAATCTAGCTTTCCTTCCCCTCGCTGGGCCTATCTTACTTCCTTAGCCCCCGAGTTACTCTGCTAAATAATAGGTATTCTGTTATTCCATCCCTTCACACAAAAATCTAAGCATATTGCTCTCTTGTTTGAAGCTCATTTGCTATCCCTTGATTGCTTCTGTGCAGAACATGGACTCTAGTCCAGCATTTTAGGATCTCTGCAGTTTTCTCCCTCCACTCTCCAACATACATCACCTATAGGTGAAGCCCAAAAAGCTCTAATGGGCATGACAGCTACTTTGGTAGTTGGACCTTGGTGCCTGCCCCAATGGTGTCAGCTATCTACTTTTGCCTGCTTCCTCATTGTTCATTGGGGGCCAGCCCCTCTCTCTTTGGGCCACCCTCCATGACAGCTTTTGTGTAATCTTTAGCCCTTCTTAGAGTGCCTAGCACCAAGGGGGTACTCAATAACCAACTGTGTGATCAATTAAGATATTTACAAGTGAACAAATACCTATGCTCAAAAATCTCCCAAGGGGTCTTACTGCCAAAGGATAAACTCCAAAGTGAAGCCTGATGTCAAGTCCTCCAACCTACAATTCCCAGCTTCCCACTGGTCCCCACCTCCCACTTTCCCCAGACTCTCTCAGCTCTTCTCAGAGAAATGAAAAGCGGGCTCCATATCCTCGAAGCAGTGGGTAGGGATGAAGAGATAGGAGTAGGGCAGACCTGAATTTACCTGTGTGAATGCTGGCATTATCGACCATTTCTTTTTTGTGCTCTCTCCACCTGGAAGGAAAGAGACTATTCATGAGTCTCAGAGACCTCTTCCAAAAAAGACAATAATCCAAGGCAGTGGTCAGAAAAGAAACATAATCTGGTCAAATTCTCATCTAAGTACAGGGTTGATACTTTCCTCTTTAAAGTTAAACCCACGAATGATGAAATGATGCATGTGAGGAGGTCTGAAAAACAATCGTCTCCTCTAGCTAAAATTCTTCTCCCTGGATGTTCCCTTTCCCACCCTGAATCTTGCAATCCTGTAACATTTGCCTTGCAGGACTCTCAAATGTCATCTTCTTGGACAGATAATAAGACTATAGCCTAGAAAGAGACAGTGATTTTCCAGGGCCACCCAGTAACTAAGGGACAAAGCCAGGACTAAAACCCAGGCTTCCCAGTTTGTGAACTTGCTTTGTTTCACAGAAGGTGGGAAGATAAGGCACTTGTTCTGTACAACCTTTAACCTTTGGCCTTTTCCAACTGGTCTACAATGAATCTGTAGTAATAGCATTTGACCAGGCCTTACTGAGAGTCCTTATCCTTAGAATATTGTCCTGTGTTGAGGTACAAAGGATGTGAGGAGGTACAGACAGCACAAGAAGTAATGAGAGATTCAGATTATAAACTGTCTTCCTGAGAGCTTGCCCTGTGGGATTACAGGAAGAATCTAAGTGTTTTTTCTGAACTTTCCGTAAGAACCAATTACACTTTTATCTTGGGAAAATTTCATTTAAAAGTGCAAATATAGGCTTACCAATGAAAATAAAATACGGTAACAATGAGAACCGCAGAAACACTATCCATGAGAAGCCACATAAACATATAGTAACCTGGTGTCTGCAAAATAGAAAACAAAACAGTTTTAAAAAAATAACAATTGGAAGGGATTTTTTTTAAAGATTTTTATTTATTTGACAGAGAGAGATCACAAGTAGGCAGAAAGGCAGGCAGAGAGAGAGGAAGGGAAGCAGATTCCCTGCTGAGCAGAGAGCCCTATGTGGGACTCGATCCCAGGACCCTGAGATCATGACCTGAGCCGAAGGCAGCGGCTTACCCACTGAGCCACCCAGGTGCCCCTTATTTTCTTTTTAATCATTTTTTAAATTTATTTTCAGCATAACAGTATTCATTGTTTTTGTACCACACCCAGTGCTCCATGCAATCCGTGCCCTCTCTAATACCCACCACCTGGTTCCCCCAACCTCCCACCCCCCCACCTCTTCAAACCCTTCAGATTGTTTTTCAGAGTCCATAC